>NC_073691.1:57627608-57702608 GCF_029784155.1 Uranotaenia lowii | reverse complement strand
GTTCTGGAATTTTAATACATTTGAAGAATTTCGGATTGAGTAGCTGATGTATAAACCAAAACTTAAATTTAAGTTTGGATTCATAATTAGAATTTCATTTTAAATTTCTGATGCTTACAGGATGGCCAGCGAGTATCCATTTTCAAATCCGGGTTTCTCCCAGTTTTCCCGGTTTAAAATTACACAAATAAAATTTTAAGTGTTTTGATTTTACCAAATAGAAGACATTTATATAAAATTTAGTTGGGATTTTTCACAAAAAAAAAAATATTAGCATGTTGAAAAGCAAAGCTGCCAAACAATAATTCTAGTATAACCTTAACTGTATCCTGTAAAATTAAGTCAAAAATTGTCACCTTCTCCTTAGTCTTTGATAACAACTTCGTACTCTGGCTTCTGAAATTTAAAATATGATCATGAACAAAAAATTTCGGGTTGAATTACTGATCCATTAATCATAACTTAATTTTAAATTTGAATTCATTATTCGATTTCAAATTTTAATTTATTTTTCATTTTTTGCATAGCTCAAGATAGATATGTACTGGTACTGGTTGATATTTTAATTGAAATTTATCCTATGCATTTTTAGAACAGATTCCGCCGAATTTTATCTTTTGTAAGCATTCTGAAATTTTATTTCGATTCTCGTCGTGAATATTGAATAAGGTTTTTTATTGGGTATCATTCAATTTATTTTTTATAATGCGGTTTTAGAGCCTGAATTATGTTTGGATTCTGGTATTGGTACATTAATCTAAATTTTGTGAATTTTCAGTCCAGCTTTGGGTGAAATTTGCTATTTAAATTCTGATTTTATTGTAAAAAAATAGTAATGAATACGATTACGAAGCTCAAACAGACACGCAAAATTTACAAAGAACATAAACCAAGAATTGTATAAGAATTAAATAAAATTAAATATTTTATATTTTATCAATGAAATCAAACTTAAGGTTTCGTGAACCCATTTCAAAATAGCCGAAAATAAGAAAAACTACCTAAGCAAATTATATTTGAAACAACCATGTGTTCCTTAAAAGTCGCAATGTTATTAAGTTTTTTAATTATTTCTACTTATTTCTCAATCCAGACGGTGTCAGGTTTATTTTTCGTGAGACAGTTTCTGTAAAAAAAAAACAAAAAATATCTAAGCTTCACCTTTTAAATGGTTTTTTTTTTATTTAACACACATTTTTTTCTATTGACTGCACAATATCCGTGCGTAAGGAAATAGTTCATTCACGAGAAATTTTTATGCAACGTTTCGTTAGGGTGAGTGCTCCTACTTTGGACCTAGAGCCTACTTTAGTCCTAAAATGTCGTAAATTGTAAATAATTCATTTTGATGAACTCTTATTCTTCCTGAATCTTATCATATTGTTTTTTTTTGCCATAAACAGTCTTTCTGATAAAATTTTTAACGTTTTCAAAAATGTTCTTCCTCGTCAGTGGTAATCCGACAGCTTAATAAGTGGGCGCGTTTTGAAATATAAAAGCGAATAAGAAAAAAAAACGCTTTTTTACTGTCCAAGCTAAAGTTCAAAGGGAAATTACTTCCACTGTACTACCTATTTTTTCCTAAAATAAATGAAACTCAATGGAAAACCCGGAAAATTTATAAAGGATCCAAAAATAGGAGACTTTCGACTTTGATGTTCCATTTTTAGACCTGACATCACCAAAACATTGTTTCAATACCAACAAATCAACAAAGGTGCTTATTTTCAATTGGGGCATAATTCAAAATCAATATTGGACATTTTCAACATTTTTTGTCAGCTTTACGCAAATAAAATACTAGTAAGAAAACACAAAAAAGTTTCAGCTATTGTTCTGCTGATATAGTAGCTGAAGCGGAGTGGAATTTAAGTTACAGTTCCAATGAAAGGTACCGGTTCAGTACCAAAATAGGAACAGTAGGTTCTAAGTTGGAAATTTTGATCATCCATATATTTGCCAATCTTTCAATAACGGCGAAACCTATGTTGAACATTTCTCATTGAAACTTGCACATAAGATCATGAACTATAAATAAATTTATTGAGAGATACAAACCTCCCAACCATTTATGAGAAAAACATGATAATTTAAAAACCACCGCTTAAAGGGTCCAAAGAAGGGCAACTAACCCTATAAAATATTTTGGAATGGAAACTGGAACACAATTGGAGTTGGAACAGGACCATAAAAAATCGGATTTATAAAAAAAAATCTCGATTTCTCCATAATTTCTTTATGGAGTTCAAATCTTAATACTTTCTAGCTTTTCCCTAATCGTCGGCTATCCTTAAATAAAGGACTATAAAATGTAAAGCTATTGAGAATAAAATCTTGATGAAATGAATGAACTTTAGAATTTTATAGGTTTATACAGGGTGACAAAAAAGTCCGGTCACACTTTTTTGGGGTCGCCTATAACCTACACGTTGCATCTCTCTGATGCCATCTATATTTCAAATGAAAGGGCTATCTTTGCTGCCCAAAGAAGCAGAGTTTCGTTTCTGTGCAGTTTGTTTACATTGAGTTGTGAGCCTTGGCAGAGTTAAGAGCAGCTGTTATCGCTAAATATGTGAGAGGGTACAAACCCGGAAACATATTCAAACGGCTAAAACCGCTCGGAATCAACCGGAAATTCGTGTACCGGACCATAAATCGGTGCCTAGAGACCGGAGACACCGAGGACGAGGCACGCTCTGGACGACCAAGGTCTGTGAGAACTCCAAGACTGAAAAAGATCTTGGACGAGATGCCTAAGGAGCAAGTGCGCGCCGCTTGCGACGACTTTCCGAGACGTCTGAAGCTGGTTCGATCAGAGAAAGGTGGTGTAATCCCGAGATATCAGCTGTGAAGAATCTTTATGAGTTACTGAATAAAGCCATAAAAGTCAGAATCAGATTTTCTTCTTATTCTTTGAAATATGGAGATTTTCCTGTGTGACCGGACTTTTTTGTCACCCTCTCTATGAAAAAAAAAAAGATTAATAAAGAATTTTCCCGATATGGATTCGAGATTCCAGATTTTTCCCGGTTTTCCCAATTCGCAGGCCACCCAACTTCTGAACTCTGACTAAGAAATTCAATTTCTAAATCTGAATTTTGAATTTTGGGTTGAGTACCGAATCTTGGAATCAACTAAGAATTGGTTATTATTTATATTTTTCCGGATTTGGTTCTGAATTTCCGGTGGAATCACCGAATCCTGGTTTATTCCCGGTTTTCCGGTTGTGTGGCCACCCTGAACATATTTATGCGAAAAAAGTAGTTTTTCAGTCACATTTTTCACTGTTATTGTTTGTTCAAATTTTTTGCCTTATAAAAGTCGTTTTTTCGATGTCAATCGAAGTTTACTACTTAGTTATTCCAGATTGTCCAGAATCTAATAGAGACTATTTTTTTTAATACAAAAAAAAATATTCATAAAAACTTACTAATAATTTCAATTTTTTCTTTATTTCAGTTGTCTTCACACTTCTATCCAGCAGCCATTTGGTCAGTTCGATATCAGTCTCCCCGGAAAGCAGCCACCTAAGGCAACAGCAACAGCAAAACCCACAACACCGACACCATCCTTCGGCGGCAGGGCTACGAGATGGTGGACCAGGAAACACCAATCTGGCCACGGTGCGTCGTTACGCTTCCGGTGGCGGTCCACCGGCGGCCATCCGCGGAGCAGCTCGACTTCCTCCGGGTGCTGGTGGGGGTGGTGGTAAACCTCTAAAAGGATCCGGTCCTCCACCGAGAGCCGCTTCCCGATCCGACAATCTGATTCCACAACAGTTGGCCAACCAAACCTCGCCGGTGGACCGATATCGGCGGCTGATCCCGTACATGACATTCTACATCCCTTCGACGGCCTCGGCGGCCACCGGAACTGCAGGAAGTGGACAGGGCGACTTCAACCTGCCAATCAATCAGGCCTATAATTATATGCCTATTGTAAGTATATCTACGAGTACGACACGGAGAGAATCTGTCATTCCGGGGAGGGGTTGTTGTTGAGATATTTTCACCGGAGCATTCCGACGATGATGCTGGTGATCTAAATATTTTCGGAACCCCTCACGTGTTTCGTTTCGATAGGATTTGCACAGTTTTGACACTTGATGGGATAATGCTTTGATGAGCCGAGCGAGAGATACGCAGAGACAGAGGAAGAGAATTGCAGATCCTGATTGTTGTATACCAAACAACGGCTCATTAGGAATGGAAATTCGATTTTACCGGTAACATTTGGAAGCGGTCATTTTGGTCATTCGGTGACCGACTGAAGTCAAACAAAATTGATTTTTCACTTATTAGAAAAATTCAGATTAAACTAAAGGAGAAAGCAGCAATTCATAGATCGAAACGTTATCAGTCATCAAGTGCTTCCAAAATGTTATTGGGCATATTACGTCTGCTTCAAATTTCAATTCAAAATTAAGTGTCATCTTCAATTTCTCAAATTATATTTCCTCACAGTAAACAACAATACTCAAAGTCAAACCCACAATACAAATCATGCATCTGTCTGCATTGTTTGCATGAATAACTTACGATCCGTTCTGACAGTTGAAAGTGAACGCTGGATTTTAGTTTTCCGATCCCGAATCATCAGCAACCCTTTAAACGGAATGGCAACCTTTTAAGTATGAGGTTGAACTTTGGCATCCCTCATCATCATCATCATCAGTCACCTGACTCTGCTGCCTCGGACATTTGAAGATGTGTGCCACTCCATGCTCTCTTTATCTCTCTCTTAGCTCCGCTTAGAGTGCTTCTCAATTACCATCAATCGGATGGAAATCGGTACTAACTGAATGATGGCACTCAAGTTGTAATTTACACTCACCCCCGAAGATGTCTAATTAACATCAAGTTGAATTGCTATTCGATTGTCATACTAAACAGTGTCAATCGAGGTCATTGGATTGACCTTGTTTAGATTTGTTTTAATTTTTTTTCGAAATTGATTAACATGATGAATTTTAGCGTTCCCAGCAGCGACCCCAGGAGCAACCGATCTATCATCATAGCAACAAACAGCAAATCCTATCGCTTCACCAGTACCAACGTCAACCGCAACAGCTTGGATCGGGTCATGGAGGAGAACCACCGCTAATGTACCAATCCTATCAACCCCAAGGAGGGTCTCAACGATACAGCCCTTCTTCAGGGTCGGGCAGCTCCAGCCAAGGATCGGGAGTCAAGACCATTCTGATCAATAACTCCCCGATCAAGTACGACTACGGGCAGCGCCATCAATTGGCACCTTCCCCTTTGCAACCGACAATTACGTCTAACAATGGAGGAGCAATTCTGTATCGAGCCAAGACATCGTCGTCGTCAGGAAAGTTGTACGCGATCGAAATTCCCAAGCCTCAACCTTCGATACAACCGAACGGGATCAGCACCAACAGTGGAGACTCCGCGGCGACACCATCCCCAAATGTACACACTACTCGTAGTCCAATTAAGGTAATGTAGGGGTATTTAGGGTCTATAATAACTACATTTGTCTTCTTGCAGTATCAACCGATTTCCGTGTACAAGAAGTACCAGATCAACCCTTTCCTGCCTTCGAATAAGCTTCCCGGGCAGTTCACCCCGATTGCCTATGGTCCAAGTTCGTCTGCCATCGCAGGTGGAGATCATCAGGGATCCGTGGATGCGGAAAGCGCTGAAGAATCGGAACCGTACCCGATTCCCAAACCTGCTCCAGCTTCTGGCTACAACCGACCCAAACAACACACCACCTACGTACTAGTCAAGCCATCGCCCGAACCCAACCAGCTGTACTACCAGGAGAAACCTGCTAGACCTACAGCAGTTACCAGCTACAAGGAGAAGATCAACTACGTCAGTGAAGACGACCTCTACAAATCCATCTCCAAGCCGATTCCCATTCCAAAGCCCAGCTACTTGGAGGAATCGGACGATTACCGACCAATCGCCAAACCGATTGCCATCATCAAGGCCTCCTACCCTGATGAACCGGAAACGTACAAACACAAACTAGCACCGATGCAAAAACCCTCGTACCAAGACGAGCTGGAAGTCTACAAGATAGCCCCCAAACCAATCCCCGTCCCGATTCCGGTAGCAGTCGAATACTCCACCCCAAGACCGGTTCCAGTCTACGTCGATTACTCAACTCCCCGGCCCAATCCACTGCTAAAAGAAAGCCACGGTAATGCCCAATCACATCCAGTTCCTACGACGGCACGTCCTAAGTACTCACATCGCCCGAAATCGCACAAACACACTCGGGTCTCAACGAAAGCACCCCCTCTCCGTCAACACCTCACCGAAAATGTCAACCCATCCGATATTCGATCACCAAACCCAAACTACTTCGACCACTACTCCGAATACAAAACACACGTCAAACAGAACTACTACGCCATCCAACCAAACTACATACCCACTCCAAAACCTACTAAAACCACTAAACTAATCCCAGCTGCCGCTGCTGCACCACCTTCTCCACAACCCTCACAACATCACGAAGAACCCGAGACCCACCGGTACGTGGTCCAGTCCCGTCCCGTCTACCGACCTCCTCCAACTCCAACTCAAATCGTCGACACGGCCAGCTCCTCCGGCTCAACCTCCCTAGCCGATCTACTCAAGAAACTCCAAGACAGCAACCACCTCCCGAAAACCCTGACTCCGGATAACATCGATAACTCGATCCGCACCCTGGTAAAAATCCTCAACAACCTGAAAGCTTCCCACCAAGCGCACAACCAACCCTCCCAAGCCTACCCGGAGGACCACCAAGAGGAAGAACACTACCAACCGAAACCCCTTCAAAAGCCTTCTCCACCAACCCACGTCGTTGACGAAGTCGAAGAAGACGATCATCGCTACAGCCTACCACCGAAGCCAACGACGGTGAGTGCCGTTGGATCGACTCCACCGGGACCGAACTCGGGTCGGCCCGGCATCGACTACCCGAACCTGGCCGAGATACCGGAAACCAGCTTCAGCTGCAAGGAACAGCGCTACAAGGGCTTCTTCGGGGACCCGGAAACCAACTGTCAGGTGTGGCACTACTGTGACTTGAACGGTGGCAAGGCGTCGTTCCTGTGCCCCAATGGAACCATCTTCAGTCAGGTGAGTTGGTAGTTATCGAATTTTGGCTTTTGAGCTTTTGGGTTCAGGGTGTTGTTGTAGCTCTTTTGTACTCGAACTTTTCAAGGTCTAGCTCTGTTTTTTTTTTCGATGCTGAAAAATTTTCTGGGCAAGAAGTTATCTAACACTGACTCAGATATACCTCCAATTAGAATGTCATCTGCCCTAAAAATTGAGTACCTCGTTACCCAGGTATGGTAATCTACTAAACTGACAATGGACTAACGATATTGTTGCTCCATGTAGATGATGCAATAATTGCGCATAAATAAAAACGAGGTCTCAATGACCAGGACTTGCCGTTTTTTTTGGATCTTTTAAAAACACTCAACCGGAACTGACATCGATCTGCGTGGTTCATGAACTACAATGTGGACGATTAAGTTGACAAATTTAGATATTAACCAGTGAGGAATGCGGTTCAACCTATGTGTTCAACTGGCGTTATTCGATAAATAGTCTGCAGTTGTCGCGCTTGAGCTGCATGGCAATCTTTCACTTCTACACGAGATTTCGATCGAATTACACTCCCGATACCTCTTGCTTCGTAGATGTGACAATTTCATATATTTTCTATATATTTACCTTCCAAAAATAAATGAAATTAGTAAAAACTATTGAAATTTAGTTTATATTTTGTATACTGCCTACATCTATGATTTAAAATTATTTTCTCAAAGTTGATCTCAAAATTTGTTTTACAAGATCTGAAACTTTAACTATGTTTTTATAATTTTCAAAGATTTTATTTTTTTTTAATATTTATTTGAGACGGCTCGTACCAGTAGGTTTGAAGGAGCAAAACTCGCTTTGATTTTTAACAATTGATTGCTTAAGACTAACATCAAGTCTTAAACTTTTGCTGAAACAAAATTTTCTCTAAAAAATACGTTTTTTTTCAATTTTTTCTATCATAAAATTACTAATATCAACAATACTCTTATCATACGTAGAAATGGAGTTCAGGTGACAGCAAGTTTATTCACCTTCAATATGCAAAAAAAGAGATTTCAAATAAGTGTTACGCAGTCCGAGATATTTGAATCTAACTCCAAGTACTTATTTTATGTTTCCAAAATTTCATATTTCGAGCATAACTCAAAATCTGTTCTACTGAGATTTTTTTGAAATTTCATTTTCGAATTCAGCGCCCGATTTCACATTAGAAATGATCTTCAGTTTATTTTGTTCAAAAATGCTGTAAACTAGTGTTATTATTATTATCATTATAAAAAAACATGTAGTCCAAGTTTATCACAGCCAGCACATCTCTCACTGGAACGTCAAATGGTTTCTCTCGGACCCTAAGTTAGTCAATAAGATTCGATCTGGCGACAAGGTGGGTCTCACATGACCAAACAATATGCTCAATAGTATGGTAACCTTGTCCACAACTACAAAAGTTACTGCCAGCAAGATTTACACGATAGAGTATCGCGTCTAAGGAATAATGATTGGACATGAGACGGGAAAATATTCGAATAAAATCCCAACTCAAGTTCAACCTACTAAACGAGATGGAGATAAAATTTGCGACAGTTTTTCCAAAAAAAAATCTATGGTTCGATAAAATGTTGGTGTTTTCAATCTTAGGGTAATATTTTCCTAAATAGTGGAATCAGTTCCGCCGGGGACGTGATTGGAATCTTTAAATATTCTCTCGAAAGTATGTGAAAGTGAATGCGTTGTACACCGGGAGTGACAAGAATAAAAAAAGCCTTTTAAAGTCGGAATGGGAAATGGAAAAAACAAAAATGCGAGGCACCCAGTGGTAAGAAGGTTATTGAATGGGTGTTGAGATAGTCAGAGTGTTAAGCTCTAGACAATTTGGTAGGTTATAATCCCAGTTATGATGGGTAGGTAAGATGTTATAATTGTTGTTTAATAATTGCATAATTACGAACGTTCAATCAGTTGCCAATCAGCCAGGTATATACACGGATGCCGGAATATCTGTAGTAAATGAATAACATTAAAAATGTTATCTGTTTTCAACTGGTTGTGTACCTGATAGATTCGTTCACCCAAAATATACTCACAGAAACACGTAATACATTCACTACAGAACAGCTCACACGAAGCCATGGTACCGGGTATGATGTTCGCGACATTGTAGATTTATCGAACTTTAATATCTAAAAAATGTTAATGAGCACATACTTTGGCAAAACTGCGGTGAATCCGTGCACCCATGGTGGATTTGCAACATACATACAACATACAACTCAAGTTCAACCTACTAAAGACTAAGACTTAGCTTTGGGATAATGGAATTGAGCTACCGACCCACAGTGGGCCAGGAACCACAGTTTTGCGGTCAAAATTGACTGCAGGCCAGAGGCTTCGTTGTAGCTCATCGGTGTCTTCGATAAAGTTACTCGACTATATTTGCGCGATCTATTGATGAATTTGAATTAGTTCTATTTTTCTCCGCAAGGTGGCGCTAAAATCTAACTTTTTACAGAAGCAAGATACAGGCCTGGTTTCTTCTACAAAGTTGTTCATTATATTTTTTACATCAACTTTGTAGAACATTGTTAAGCTCTATGTTGTGCACTTACCTTGCAAAAATGATAATTTAAGGAAACCTTGCAGAAAAATGGTTTTTTTCACCTATTTTTGTTTTTAGCTATACAATACCTCAAATTTCCACAGTGTTCAATTGAAATAGACTCAAATGAAATATTCTAGTGGAAAACTTATTCGTTTAGCTGATTTTTTCTGTCAAAATCGCAAAAAATAGGTTAAAATTATACATTTTTTAAATTGCAATAACTTTCTTGCGAGCAGTTTGGCGCACCTCATTTTTCGAGAAGTGACAGTTGTGATTATGATCTTAATGCATGTAAAAAATGTCGGTGGGTTCTCGTGGGTTCCTTGCCAAACGATTTAATAAAGTTGGTAAATTTTCAATACAAATTCACATATTTTAAGACCTTTTTCATAGAAAACATCTGAATTTCTCGTAGAAAAGTCGAATTTTCCAACTCATCCTCGTCTCATTTTCGCTGAGAATTGAGAAGAGAGTTTCTCCGTTTCCGTTTCGTTGAAGATTTTATATTTATGCAAAAATGTATAATTTATTGACATGGACCTCCCACCCTCTCCCGATTCTAATGCGAGAAAGGCTAATTGTCTGATAAGTTTACAAATTATACCCAATATTATATGAATAAGAACTTGTTTCGTCTTTCCGACTTCACCCAGAAATAAGGGAGGGTCTCAAATTATTCGATTGCAAACAACCTCTTTTATAAGATATGGTTCCTTTTGCTTGATAAGCTCACGATTTATGCCATCAAACTCAAATGGAAGTCCTTATTGGTTGATATTTTTTCAAGCTATACAACAGAATTTATATAGAACTACCTCCGGCCCCACACTGCAATGCAAAAGCGTTTGTAACAATAGACTGAGTCGATTTGGGGTCATTTTTGAATTTCCCAAACCCTGGGGTCTTAAAAGCTTCGTCTAAGTCCAAAACTCAGCCATGATTTTTTGCAGAATTTTTAAGTAACGTTTACATGAGTAAATTTGAACTTTTAGGTTTGTATGGGAAAATTGAATATTTTGTACTGAAAAATCAACATCGTTTTTGTTTCTTCTGTGGAGCCGAGCCAGCTGATGATTTTTGTGCCAATTTATAAAATTCCTAAGGGAAATTTTCCGCTAAACAACTTTGTCGAAGATTGTAACTTCGTATTTTATAAAGCAAAAAAGTTATTAGCAGTTTAATAGGGGTATGTCTTTTCGCATTGATTAACCATAAATTCAATTGACATCACTGCAGGGTGCCTATCGAGGTACTGCATGACTACTTTTCATGCTATATGTCGCGAGGCTCCAACAGCGATGTCAATTGAATTTATGGCTTATCAATGCGAAAAGACATACCCCTATTAAACTGCTAATAACTTTTTTGTCTTATAAGATACGAAGTTACGATCTTCGACAAAGTTGTTCAGCGGAAAATTTCCCTTAGGAATTTAATAAATTGGCACAAAAACCATCAGCTGGCTCGGCTCCACAGAAGAAACAAAAACGATGTTGATTTTTCAGTACAAAATATTCAATTTTCCCATACAAACCTAAAAGTTCAAATTTACTCATGTAAACGTTACTTAAAAATTCTGCAAAAAATCATGGATGAGTTTTGGACCAAGACGAAGCTTTTAAGACCCCAGGGTTTGAGAAATTCAAAAATGACCCCAAATCGACTCAGTCTATTGTAACAGTCATAGAAACATATCTCCACCCTGATACCTTCCCATGTTAAAATCATGTTTAATATATTTTTTCGCAATATACCTAAACTTGAAGACATGACTCATTACAACTTGAAGGAATGCCAAACAGCACTCGTCATGGTATGAAATCTGGAAACTTTTTATACTGTAAATTACTATGTTTTATTTATTCAAGCAAAAAGTGTAAATAAAATTCATATAGATAAGTTTTAACCCAATGAGTCAAGGAAACGATTGGTTTTGAAAGGAGAAAAATAGGTTTAGAATTTTTTGTTCAGATATAAAAAAATCCTGAATATTGTTGGTGGTTATCACAGGGTGGCCAGCGAGTTACCATTCCCAAATTCCCGGTTTTCTTGTACGAGATTTTATGATTTTCCCAGTTTACAAAAACACAAATGAATATGGTAATCAGGGTTTTTTTTTAACCAAAATAACACATTTTTTAAACGTTGAACGTAAAAGTGTGAGAGGGTTTGAAATTTTTAGTTATTCAAACTTTAAATTCAAAGGTTATTCAGATAACGATGATGTTTGTTGGGATTTCACAGGACATAGTTTAAGCTGGTGTTAATGCTAAGGAATAAGAGAATAATTTAGAACTTTAGGATCAGAGGGATGAAAAAATTGTCAATTTTGAGTTTTTATACCAAACGATTCTTCATTCCTCAATCTACATCTGGTGCCAAAATCTGCATTTTATTTATGATTTTATCAACACTTTTTCGATTGCATTATGTCTAGTTGAAAAATAGTTTATCTTTTTTTTTGTTTATAGGCGTTTTATCATTTTTATGGCATATGGCGACTTTGTACTAACTTTGCAGTTGGCGGACAGTTATTGAAAATCTTATCCGATTAAACTGTGTTGTTTTGTTTCCTCTTGGGATCGAACTCGCGGACATCGGTTTAGGAGGCAACCCTCATTGCTTACTCAGCTAAATCTCAAGCGTTGATCGCGTACTGAATTGATTATTGAGCCCTGGTTTCTGAATTCTGAAATTTTAAATATGATTATCAACGGAAAATTCCGGGTGAATTAAGGATCTATAAATCAAAACTTATCTTTAAATTTGAATTCATGATTCGAATTTTATTTTTATTTCAAATGCTTAGCCAGTTGATAGCTAATGATTGATATTCAATTTTTTTTCTGTGAAATTTTGACCGCTGTATTCTATTCCTCCCAAGAATTCTGAAATTTTGTTTCAAACCTCGCTCTGAATACTGAGTAAGGTTTTTAATTTTATAGTTTTAAATATTTTTCAGAACCTGAGTTTCGGGTGCTTGATTCTGGACCTGACATGTTAATCTAAATTCTGTATTTCTCAACATTTTTAATCAATAAAGTATGTGATAATCAGTAAAAGCGCAGAATTTAAAATCACATACAAATTTGGTATCTTGTTCTACCTTTTGTGCATTTTATTAACCATCTAACATGGTGGCCATTCATTTTCAATTTATCTGTTTTCTCGCATTTTCCCTCTCATGATTTAATGAATTCCCGACTTTCAAAGGTTACTTAATTTTGAAAGACTATTTTATCAACCATATGAGAGATAAGTTTTTCACACTTTGCCGCTTTTCAATAATTTGATTTTTCATTTTTGGTCAAACTTTCGGTAGTTTTTGGAAAATTTGATTCAATGGAAATTTTTTTTGAAAATGTTGTATTAAAAAAAACTTGAAGAATGGTTATGATAAAAATGTGTGCTAAAAATTGTGACTTTTGATCAATTGTAGCATTCATAACCCCAATTCAAAACAGTCAAAAAGAAAAATTCACAAAACACATCTCAAATATTTTGGAACCGAAACAGCACTAAAATGGATGCGTTAAGCTCAAAAAATCCCGGTTTTTCAAGAAATTCCTGCCTTTTTTCCCAAATTTGCTCCATCGAACTTAGATCCCGATTTTATACCGCTTTTGAGAAAAAAAATATTTATGATGATATGAATGAACTTTTGAATTTAATAGATTTATTTAGAGGAAAAACTGTTCATAAAAAAAATTTTCCGGTTTTGATTTGAAACTCCAGGTTTTCCCGGACCCATTTTCAATTCCCGGTTATTCCCCGGTTTGCTGGCCTCCCTGTTATCAACATTCTCATTTAAGATAAAATAATACAATTCAAGATTTAAACTCAATGACTTAATCTGTTCAATAACAATCGATTGAAAAACAAGTGTTATGAGTATTCTCTGGATTTATCCAATCAAACATTACACAAAACCTCAGAATTATTTTTTAATTTCAAACTTAATTTTCAAGTAAGATGCACCGGGACAAGTGCAAACGGATTTTACCATATATGTAGTTCAACTTGCATAAGTCTAAAAACAAGTATTTCTAAAAAAAATTATCGTTTGTTGCATAACTGCATAAATAAGTTCTTAACAAACTCTAGTTGATATTTAAATATTCAAAAAGGGTTACAACAAGATATTTCTGAGCTAACATTTGTCCCAAAACGACGGACCAATTTAAGTTCAAAGTTTTTCGGCGGGCCGCACTTAAAATAACACTGATTAATTTTTTAATAACTTTGTTTACTCATGTTGGCTTATCGCTGTTAAGCCCTTCTTTGCCAAATTGGTCATTGATTGATAATTTGCAGAAGTTTATGGCTAGTTATCATTTCAATAGAAATATTTAAAATAAACATCAACATTTTATAACTTAAAATTTTTGATTAAAAATAGACTAAAAAGGAAAACGTTTCAAATTTGAGTCGGACCATCAGCCGAAATAATTTATTTATTTTTATTGATTTGAACTTCTTGCAATCATTCGTTCTTCTAAAAAGAAATATAATTTGCATTGCTTTATTTTAACAAAAGCGCAAATTTTTGAACACCTTTCACGAATTATAAAAGTCGGTGGTACTTTCATTTGAAAGTCTCTAGCGATTAATAAAGGTCAAACTTATTCAACGTTCCACGTTGAATGCTTATCGAAATTTATTATATATTAAAATTTAACTTTTCTGTGCATATTTTTGAAAAGTTTTTTTTTACAATTTAGAGTTCTGAATAAGATCTTGCATTGGGATGTTGGACAAAGTTTGAGATTTTGTCGAAAAATCTAATTTACAGTTTTGTTTCTTAATTCTTGTTTTTTTTAACAATTACCAAGGGTTTTCTTAATTTAATTAAAATTCCATTGCAGGAATAGGATTTCTAAAGCTTGTTTATGAATATTTTGTGACATTGATAATGTGAATTGCCAATATCCATTCCTAAAATGACTCAATCAATCAATGTTAGGCATGATTTATCGAACCGAAAATATTTCACAAGTAAATGGTTTCAGTTTTTTCTGTGCAAACGAAACAAGCCAGTTTTTGTCAAATTGTATGAAATAAATAAATCTTTAATATACTCTTCTCTGGACATATTTACCATAAAACATTATTTTTGCATCAAGTTTAAAAAACAATCATTTTGCCATTGAACTTAGGCTTGTGCTCATCTGTAGCTTTAAGGTAAGCATTCCAGATTGTCCGGTTTATTCCCGGATATTCAAGAAATAATTTGACATTTTACATTTGTTGCGAAATTTGAAAATGAGTTTGGAAGAAAAAAATAAATTCCAGGTGACTCGATTCAATCTTCTCTGATTTTGTTCGAGTAGTACTTCCATTTAGCTCAAATTTTTCCCGGATATTATGCGGTTTTTGGATGGAAAAATTTGAAATCAAATGCTCGATTTTTACCAGGTTTTTTCAAAAAATCGACCAGATATGCCTGGCCCGGAGATGTACAGGTAAAATTTCGGAATGCCTATTATATAGCTTAACGATTTTTTTTACTTTTGCACTGAAGTTTGATGAAGTCTTTGACATACCATTCTTTTTGGTTTTGAACGGACTTTTATTTTATGATAATTCGCGATGCCAGGTAAATCTTTGACATTTTGTAGTTAGGAAAAAATGTAAGGCTGTTCCCAAAAGCTTCATAATTAATCTTAACTCTTATATGGAAGACATGATTTTGCTACTGTTTGCTTAATAATTCCCAAAAACAATCTATGGTAAAATATCGAGAAATTTAAATCAATTTCAGAAAACCTTCGCGGGCCGCACATGAGTGTGCCGTTGGCCGCATGCGCCCCGCGGACCACGCGTTGCTCATCCCTGGTCTAGTGTGTTATGTCATTAAAAGCGTTGACATTAGGATTAGGTCGATTTTCTGTTCTCTAAGCTTTCTAACAGCTGTAGCCTGTATTCTTGGGTTTCCAACAAAACTGGAGCTCCGATACCTTAAGATCCGATAGTATATTCCGAGTATGAGTACCTCTCCGTTTAATAAGACATAGAGAAGACACCTAAACCCATTTCAGTTCTCCACTGGTTTGATAGATACGGGTAGAAGCTCGTTATAAGGAATGTTCCTTAGGTTTGAATTGAATTTCGACCTTTGTAGAGCCATTTTTGAGACCTCATTTTCTTGAATTACTCGGTTTTTATAAACCGTAGCTGACGATTCTGGAAGAAACTTCTGGAGAGTCAACAGAGATAGGTAATGATCCTAGTCTTAATAAGCGACAACATTTTGTTCCTCCTTTGGTCCAACTCCGAAATGCGTTTGTGCGCTCTCCGGCAATACTCATGAACTAAAAAATCTTCAGCATACATCCATTAATGTCCTCTCATCTTGATGATTCAATGCCTGACCTCCCATTTAACGACTCAAGCCCCGACCTCTCCTCGTGATGAATCAAGGTCTGATTTTTCCTCTTAACGACTAGAGGTCTTCTTACCTAGCGAGACTCATTGGTCGCCCTCATAGGACTTCTTACGGAACTATTCTGATGGTTTACGGCGAAAGGTTCATCCGGCAATGGCTCAGATGAATTTTCCAGGCACCGGAAATCGCTCTACACCTATGGTATATCCCGCCAGAGAAAAACTAAAATTGACTCCATCCATCGATAAGTGTTTTGACCGAAAATTGCTTATTTAGGAGGGCAGTCCTACGGTCTTACTCTCGCAGAACAGTGAGTCCCAGAGATTGTTCAGAAGATTGTCCCTCTATATTCTTTCCAAGGTCAACAAGGTCAAGGTCAGTTTATCGACACCAAATATTAAGTCCACGCCAACTTGGAGTCCGCCTCTCAACCAGTCGTCTTCATCTGGTTTTGGACTAGGCTAGATATCTGAACTTTCCTTCCTATTTTCCACGTTGACAAATTCCTTGGGTTGGGAACCTCAAGAAACAGATATGTAATGTTTTCGTTACCACCTCGAAGTCTCTACGGATACGTATCTTGATTAACTGTATTGTCAACAGACATTCCTCAAACATTGTCTTCTGATTAACCAGTAAACCTAGGGCTTGGACAATCAGATGGATTTTTGTAAGAAGCACTGGTGATATCAAAAGATAAAATTTCTATAGCCAATTAAGAGTGAAGAGGATGAAAATATGTGGGACTAGAGGCTCTCTTGAGAGAGAAAGGAAGGCTTGAAATTAGTCTCTCGTAAGTTGGGAGTTACGCTGATGTTAGAACGAACAAGATCGTCTTGAAGATTTGTAATGGTGGAGTAGGGTTCTTGTGTCCACTAATTGATGAGTCATTTATTTTGAATTGTGTCGTTGCGGTTGAAAACTTGAAAACTTCTCGCCACAGTGTAGATCGAATATAACACGATTGGTTAAGTTCTTGGAATATTAACTAAAGATAATTACTAAATTGTCTTACGTTATTTTACAGAAGGGGGAAGGTGTAACGATTCAGTAGAGTACCCATATTTCTTTTTAATTTTTCTTTTTCCTCCTTTTCGAAGGTTGCCCTGACTTGCGATTGGTGGTTCAACGTGAAATGCTCGACAACGGCTCAGCTGTACGTGCTCAATGAACGACTCTACAAGTACATCCTGCCCTTCACCCCGAAGTTCCCGGAAGACTATAGCGGACCGCTGGTTGATAAGTAGGTGTAGGCGTGCAATCCTAAGGTCAAGTTAACTCTATTTGACGTTTTTTCAACAGGTACCTCGCCATCAAGTTCCAGGAAATGGAGGAAAAAATGAAACAGCAGAGGGCCAAAGGTAAGGCCGTTACTAAAGCCCCGGTCGATAATGAAAATGATGAACTGAATGGGAACAAGCTGGAGGACAACGACAACCGGTACAATCAGAACCAACCACATCCGATTCAGTACGTTACGGAAAACTCGTTGGAGCCTGTAGTGGCAGCCGGTGGCATTAGCGGACCAACTCCGGAACCTATCGTAACTCCAGGACAGCTGGCCGATGATCATGATGGGGCCGTTACTCCGATCACCCTGGAAGACATCGATAAGGATTACGTCCGAGGTCGGGCCCTGGCCGTAAAGGGACCGATTGTGGTGACGGCTCCAAGTGCCCCGACCAGTTCGACCGGAACGGAAGATTACGAAGAACCGGCGCTCGGACCACTGGGACCACTGCCAGGACCGATTGTTCTACATCACGCGGAGGAACCTGCTACGGATGCTCATTATGCCTCCAGTACCGGGAGCAGTGTTAGCACAAGCATTAGCAGCGTAAGTAGTAGTACGATTGCGACTCCAACCTCTTCGGGACCACCTCTAGATGCACTTATGCACACCATGCGGGGAGCCCGGATTGAGGTTAAACACGACGGTACGAGTGGTCATTTGACCCCGACGAAGGGTTACGATGAGGACGAAAGTAGGAGGAAAAAGTAAGAGTCGAGAATCGATTTTTTGAACCTGTATCACCAGAAAGTGAGCATCGAATCAGAATTCAGAATTGAAGTCGTGAACGTACAATAGGGTGGCCCAATTTCTAAGCTTCCTTAAAACCTGGAAGCTCTTAAACCTGAACTAATCAACAATAAAAGGAAGTCTACAAAATTTTAACTAAATCAGATAATCATAAGACGACCCCCTTAAGACTATGAAAGAAGGAAGGAAATTTCTATGAAAATAGGGAAAATTTACGAAAAAATCGTAATTGGCAGCACTGTAGCAGCTTTGTACTTTTATACCGTCAAGGAATTAAATTGAAAAATAAGTTGTACTTTTATTACTTCCTTTCGGAAAGTTGTTTCCTCAAGAATTTAACTTTGTAAATTTTGAAAAAAAGTAACAGTGTTGCGAAAACATTTTTCATTTTTTTAATGCAAATTTAGACTTTTTTCAACACATATTCTGTGACCTTAAGGCTTTTGAAGGTTGTTTAATAAACGGGAAATTTTGTACAGTTTCTTTTTAAAATGAATCAACCCAAAAGGGGTTGAGAGCTACAAGATGTTGAGCTTGGGAAGTCCCCATAAGTTTATGACCACACTTTAATGTACGCTGTTCGATTTCGAAGAAAAAATGCTTCAAAACCAACGTTCGAATCTTTAACTCTAACTAGTGTTATCACGATTGTTTTCTGCATTGGAATTCCTTAGTTTTTCCCTTCACAAAGTTTGTTTAAAAAATGAAAATTTTAAATTTTCAAAATCAATTTTAGGTCTGATTTAAAAAAATTGCTGGTTAAACTGAGGTTGCCAGATTACCCGGTTTTATTCGGGTTTGCCCGGATATTTTATGTAATATTCGGTAGCCCGGTTGCCAGGATTTTCCCGGGTTTATTCTCATTCTCGAATTAAACTAAAAAAAAAAAAACAAATTGTGCTGTATTTTTTTTTATTCATGCGTTGCAAAAGCTTTTTTTTGAGAAAGTTAAAATATAACCATGAAAGGTTTTTTGAAAGCCTAAAATTAAAAATTAAAATTTACTGCTAAATTTGGATGGACATTTTATTTTCTTGATTTTTGATGAATAATTCCTAAGTTTTTACCAAATTTGTCCGGATATTGCCCTAATTTTAGTCTACAATTTTGAAATCAAATGCCCGGATTTTGCTAGGTTTTTAGATTAAATAAGTCAGATTTGTCCGGCTCGAATACGTGCTGAAAAAAAATTTCTGTCAACCTTATGTTAAACGTTTTTGACAAATTTGTATAATGTCTATAAAAATACATTTATTTTTCACAGCTTTCACACAACTTAAAAAAAACTTTTATGAAAAACATATGGCATCTCTACTATTTTTCTAATTTTTTAAAAACAAGATGCAAAATTAAAAAAATACTAAATTCTGAAATTTATTTTTTTTATGGTGGTACAAAATTACGATGGAACTTTGACTTCAATTCTCCTATTTTAAATGAAATAAAAAAGAAAATGACGTTTCTGGCAGCACTGCAAAAAAAACATATGCTTTATAGTGTAAATGCGATCTTGAAAAAAAAATTGTTAAAGACTGAAAACAGTTAACAGTGAAAGCTTAGAAATTAAAATGCAGTGTTCCTAAAAAATTTAACCAATTTTAAAAATGACATTAAAAAAGATTTTTTTATAGTTTTCTTAAACGATCCATCGAAAATATTGGAAAAGGACTGACTGAGCTCATGAAAGCATCAAAACTTCAATGTTGGCGATATAATTTTAAAATTTAATAACATCATAAAATGAAAATTATTTTCTGAATTTTGAATTTTATCAATCAGTTTGATCGGCTTTAATAAATTAAGTTAATAAATAAATTTTCATTAAAAGTTTTCACACTACCTTTTTGTTGAAATTTAAAAAATCCCGGCATCTCTAGATGCACGGTAAAATATTGAACATTTTTAAATTAGAGCATTGAAAAAGGGGTACCAATTTTGATTCAAAATTTTCAAAAATCTATAAAACTAATTTTCGGCAACACTGCAGAAAAAACACAAAATTTCCATCTGTAGAAAACTGAAAATATATTTAAGTTCACTGAAGAAAAACGAAAATCATATTTTGAGCTTTTATCACGAAAGCTTAAAAGGAAAGAAACAGTGTGCCGATAAAATTTATAAGAGCCAATATTGACATTTTTTTGTTATATTTAAACAAATTGACTTTGTTGGCAAAGATTACAAGTTGCTAATTACTAATCTTATTCGGTAGTTGTCTTTGATTGAAAATGTTTACAAAAGTTTTATAAATATGAGTGTGCTTAAAATCTGTAAATACAAAAAAAAAACATCATATTTGGTAACTCTGTAAAGCATGTTCAAATACTTCTCTATAAACAACTAGATTAAATGATTTTAGGGGCAACTTATGATGATGAAAAAACCCGAAATATTTAAAAGTAAAAAAAAAATAAAAAAAAACTTTTACTCACATCGTGAAGAGATTTTTAATGCATTGAAAACTCCAGTTTGAAGTACATTTTTTTTTGAATAAACACATACATTTTGATCACGAAACACTTCAAGTGGTTTTGCAATGTTGCCAGAAACTTTTATTCTTTTCAGAAGTTCACTTGTACTTTAGTTTAAATTTTTATTAACATTTTAATTTTTTTTTCTTCAAAAATTTAGATTAGACTTCCGTTTTTTTAACTTGCTCAGTTGAATTTTTTTTTCAAGGTACCTTAAAAAACTTAAGCATGAAAATTTGGAGTGCTTCCAAAAGCGTTTCCAGCAATAAAGTATCTGATAGGGAAAACACTCTCGTCTACAATCAGGGGTGCCAGGTGTTTACGTCAAAAATCAGGACAACTCGAAGTTAAAAATCAGGATTTTTTCAGGACACCTCTTTATTCATGGAAACAATAAGGATTTCTGCTTAGATTGCATAAATAAAGGCGCAATACAGGTGCTGTAAACTCCATGATTTATGCAACAACAGTGCGCAACTTGTAGGCTGGCCGGTAGTTCTTATCGAAAAACACAATTTAATGAGTTTAACTATTTTATAACCTATTTATTCGATTTTCTCATAATTTAACTACAAATTCGATCATACCGAAAATCAGGACAAATCCGGACATTTTAGGGACAAATTTTCAAAAATCAGGACAACTCGAGAGTTTTTGAAAAATCAGGACGGTCTCTCGAAAATCAGGGCAAATCCTGATAAATCAGGACACCTGGCACCTCTGTCTACAATGTATTAAATTTCAGAGGTGCCATTTTTTTTTGTTTTGAAAAAAAAACATTTTTTTTTAACTACATTCCAATTTAAAAATATCTCGGTCAAAGAGTAAATTTTCAGAATTTCAAATTTTAAGCCACCCGATTGTTATTTTTAGATTGGTTGATGTATTGATTAAAATTCGAAACGTTGGATGAAGAGCATATTAAAATTTTTGAAGAAAACTTGAACGACATTGATCAAGCTAAGAAGGAGAATATATCAGAATCAAGTTAAAAAATTGGAAATTGAAAATGAAACCTTTGGAGCCCACATTAGGAATAAAAAGTTTGTAAGGACTCATAACAAGAAATTGGACACAGAATAAATTTAAAAGAATTGATGACGCCTTTGAACTGTATGATAAAAAAAAACAAATAACAAGGCTTTTCTCCGTATAAATGTCCCATTTTTCACTCTTAGCTTTTAAAACATAGTAAATAGTTATTGAAATTGAAATTATTCTGAGGATTAAACCGAATCATCGCTTGATAGTAGAAGATACAAAAACAAAAACGAAAAAAATGTAAATACGATTGAAAAGAAACTGGAAACGATTACGATTCCTGGAAGGTTCTCCCCCGATTTGAGAATGTCTCGTAATTCCAGTGAAGTTGACTTTTTTTTTTGTTGCGCTTTAGTGCTCGCGCCAGATCGTATTAGTCTGCTAAAAGTAGCTTGATGTTGTGTGAAAACAAAAAAAAACATAAAATACTATTAGAGGCTAAGGACTTATTTATACCTTCTTCAAGACGATCGATAGCGTAGGGTTTAGTTTCGTATAAATGTTTCCATTATTTCTTTTTCATCTCCGCGAGTAGAAAGCGAAAGTATTTATGACGTCCAGTTTCGAATCACGTTATAGGATAAGCTCATCATCTGCTACCTACTATTTATGCATTTCTATCCGGTATAGAGTCATCGATGCTAAATTTTAGAGTAACTCCATCGAGAAATGAGAAAAAAAACAACGTCTCTTATCACTTAAGTTACGTTACCGATGGATGGGAGAAAAAAAAAACAAATTAAAAAAAACTGGCACCATTGCCAACTGTTTGACGAGATGGGTCAGATATCGAATTGGTTACCTTTAATCTTAACGCACCAAGTGGGAGTGACTGCGCAAATTGCACTTGCAGCAAAACTGGTTGAAAAATTGTGTGAGCCTGTTTAAAAGAGAGTGAGAGAGTTTAAACTCGAGATTTCAATATACATACTTGCACTGAACTGGCAGCAGGGGATGAAGACTGAAATCCGCAGAATAGTGAAAGCAAACAAAAAAAAAACAAAAAAACGTTGGCCCCTTATAACGATTGATTGGAAGTGCGTGTGTGTGAGTATGCTTAAGAAGGCGCCATACAAGTAGGTGTGTGTATGATGGGAAAAAAAATCGGATCCGATGGATTAGTTAAAAAATCCTAAGACAAATTTATACTTTACTCAAATATATGCAAATATATCACATTTGTAAATACACTAGAAAAAGTAAATAAAAATATATGATCAAAATTCATCCATAACGTTTTTTCCGAAGAGAAATGTCCTGATATACCTTATATACGAATTTAGGATCCCTAAATGATCTGCTATATAAAAAATTGGTGTTACACATTGTCAGGATTGTGCAATTAGCAGAACTTCAAAATCCAATAAACATACTTAAAAATTGGAAATAAAGGGTGATACGGTCGAAATTTGGTCAATATCAACTTGGCGTATTTCTTCCAATTTTGCATTTGAAAACCTGATCACCCCTTATTTTGAAGGTGTGTGTGTGTGTGTGTGTGTGTGTGTGTGTGTGTGTGTGTGTGTGTGTGTGTGTGTGTAGAATGTTGCACCTATTTTGATTGTGGAATTCACTCTTCAGTTGTCAAAATGCCGTCCAAGGAATGAGAGCAGCGTATCAAAATTTTGCTCGCGCAGCGCGAAAATCCGAACTACTCGTTACAAATGTAATTAAAGTGTTTGGGGAACGTTTGTCGACAGCCAGGAAGTCTGGATCGGAGGGAAATCGAAAACCGGAAGCCGCTGAGACGACAAAGAGAGTTACCGGTAGTTTTAAGCGAAACCCTAACCTTTCTCTCCGAGATGTCGCAAATAAGCTGGGTGTATCGTCTACAACCGTGCATCGAGCCACAAAACAAGCCGGACTATCGACTTACAAGAAGGTAGTGTTTCCAAATCGCGATGATAAACAAAATACGACGGCCAAAGCGCGATCCCGGAAGATGTACACGACGATGCTGACGAAGTTTGACTGCGTGGTAAAGGACGACGAAACCTACGTCAAAGCCGACTACAAGCAGCTTCTGGGACAGGAGTTTTATACGGCAAAATGAAGGGGAAAGCTAGCAGATATTTTCAAGCACATGAAACTGTCAAAGTTCGCGAAGAAATATCTGGTTTGGCAAGCCATCTGTACCTGTGGCTTGAGAAGCAGCATTTTCATAGCTTCCGGGACTGTCAACCAAGAAATTTACGTGAACGAGTGTTTGAATAAACGTCTGCTGCCTTTCCTGAAGAAACGCGGTTGTTCCGTACTGTTTTGGCCGGATTTGGCATCATGCCATTGCGGTAAAAAGGCCATGGAGTGGTACGCCGCCAACAACGTGCGGGTGGTTCCCAAGGACGAGAACCCTCCTAACACGCCAGAGCTCCGCCCAATTGAGAAATACTGGGCTATTGTCAAGCGGAACCTAAAGAAGACCAAAAAAACTGCTAAGGACGTGCAGCAGTTCAAGGCAAACTGGCTTTCTGCGGCGAAGAAGGTGGACAAGTTGGCTGTACAAAATCTGATGGCAGGGGTTAAGCGTAAGGCCCGGCAATTCGGATTTGGAAAAGCGGAAGCCTAACTGAATATTTTTCCTGAATTTTATACTAATTAAACTTGAAGAAGAAATTTAATTTGATTTCTTAAATAAACGATTTAACCGATTTACACGCGTTTTCCCTTGACCAAATTTTGATCGTATCACCCTTTACGATCCAAAATATTCCAGAAATCAATTCATCGGTTCCACCAAGACACGAATACGCATGTAAAAATTGTGGACAACGTGACCATTTCGCTTCTTCAGCAATATGTCCAGCACGAAATGTAAAGTGTCGTATTTGTAATGTTGTTCGTCATTTTGATGATCACTGTAGATCTAGAAACCCAAATCTTTGCCAAATTTGAATACAACCAAGAAAGTGAGGCAGGTAGTCGAGCAACCGTGCATCCCAGGGGAACCAAAAACTTCGGCAGATCCAAAAGATTATTATGCTTTTTATTCTGGAAATTTGTCGAATGTGGTAACTTGTAAACTAGTTGGAGCTGATCTGGATATGTTGATTGATTTAGGGTCTGATGTAAACCTTATATCGGACAAAGTCTGGGAATCGCTCAAGCATCGAAATATTCAAATATATGAATCAAAAAATGCTATGCTAGTGATAAGCCTCTGAACATAGTTGAAACCTTTATAGCCGATGTTGTGCTAGGAAAAAAGACAGTAAAGGCCGATTTTTTCGTAATACAGGGAGGTCAACGATGTCTGCTTGGAGATAAGACTTCAAAAGAATTGGGAATTCTTAAAATTAGACTAGATATGGACTCAGAAGTAAATTAAGCCAACGAGAAAATCAAACCTTTCGCTAAAATTAAAAATATCAGGGTGCACATTCTACTGGATCCTGATATTAAGCCGGTATTTCAACCAATCCAAAGAGTTCCAATACCACTTGAAAATGCCGTAAATTTGAAACTCGAACAGTTGTTGACAAGGGACATTATTGAAGAGCAGCGAGGTCCTGCGTCATGGGTATCGCCATTAGTAATTGTCGGGAAATCCAACGGCGAACCACTTTTATTTCTTTGGATCTACGCCGTGTGAATGAAGCCGTACTTCGTGAACGACATCCGATGCCTATCGTGGATGAATATCTGGCCCGATTAGGTCGTGGAATGGATTGGAGCAAATTGGATATGAAGGAGGCTTTTCTACAAGTGGAATTGGAGGGACAGTCAAGGAACGCAACGACTTTTATAACGAACAAGGGACTATTCCGTTTCAAACGTCTGCCATTTGGTTAAGTATCAGCACCAGAATTGTTCCAGAAGATGATGGACGAAATTCTCATGCACTCAGGCAAATTCTTAATATAATTTTCATAAGATGCGTCTTATGAACCGCTTCTCAGAGTGCCAAATTGTTTTTCATAAGAGTGTAATGAAATTCTTTCAGATTCCATAAAAATATCATATGAAAAAAGAAGGAACAGCATTGTGAAAAAATAATGAACACATTCATTTACTCCATCAGTAATAATTTTCATCGTCGTACGGATTTATGGAGTTTTTTTCTTATAGTGAAAAGTGCTTTTCAAGAAGATGTTCATCTAAAGAATTCATTCGCGTTATAAGACAATCTTATGAATTTCAATGATTTTTCTTATGGCGCCAGTTTATAAGAGAATATTATGACATAGTAAGAGTATTTTTCTGAGTGTGGGATGTAGTGGTATACGTACTGGTACCTTGATAACGTTAAAATCGAAGGTGAAAACAAGAAGAAGCTCGATCAACGCGTCAAGTTGGTAAGACTCATATAAACTTGTCAATTTTTCATAGTTTCTCTAAATTCAAACTGATAATCAATGTTATTCTGGTATAAAATGAACATATATTCGTGTTCCTTTTCATATGGTTGTTTTTCTTCTAATAATTTTTTTCTGATCAGGTACTACGAAGATTCAAGCATAGGAATGTTGAGTTAAACTGGAATAAGTGTTTGTTTTGGGGTTTCTGAGATAAATTTCTTAGGGCACAAAATAACAAGACAAGGTGTCTTTCCATCGTATGAAAAGATTAAAGCAATACCTAACTTCTTTCCGCCCTCCCGCTAATGAAGCAGAAGTAAGACGTTTTTTTGAGGTTAGCGAATTATCTTAAAAAATTTATACCTGGTTTAGTCACCCTTGATGCACCCCTCCGAGCTTTATTAATAAAAGATTCCTCGTTTGTTTGGACTTCAGCCCAACAGAAGTCTTTCCAAGATATAAAAGCAGCATTAGAAAGAGTTCAAATACTGGGGTTTTTCAACAAAGATGATCGTACCTCAGTAATGGCTGATGCAAGCCCAACGGGACTGGGAGCTATTCTGTTGCAAACTGATCGCACGGGGTCTACTAGAATGGTGTGCTGTGCTTCTAGAAACTGAAAAATACAGAAAACTGTCAAACTGGAAGGAAGCGCTGGAAAAAATGGTCATCTATGAACCTACCCCTGAATTTACACTAAATAACAATGTCCTGCAGCTCAACTTATTCAGGTCAAATTATGAAACCACGTTCAATAAGATTGTGTGTAACGACACTGTCAGGAAAATGCTAGTTTTATCCATCATTTTCATAAACTTACACACCGCAGCCGTTAACCCATTGCAACCTAGGGTACGGAACGAAATTCCAATTCCAAAAATCAAATCAAACGTGAAATTTTAAGTTCAAAATCCAATAAACATACTAAAAAACTGGAAAAAGAATTCATAAGTTTGGAATAAACTTACGGTAAAAAAGCTTATCAAAATTAGATTTTGTATTTTAGAATCATGTCCAGATTCGATTTTAAATTTAATCTATCAGAATTCAAATAAATTATGAAATTAAAATAAGAAATTCGAATTCTTCAATGGGTAACAATAAAAATTTTAGTCTCATATTCGAAGTGGATCTATTTCGAATTTTGTGTTGCAATTCAATAGAAACGCTGATTTCGCAACAAATGTAAAAAAAAGTTAAATATCATTAAAAAAAATAAAATAAATTTCCATTCCATTTCAACTGATAATCTCAACCCATTAACCCATATTTCTAGGTATATTTGACGCTTATTTATAGCCATTGTTGCTATTCCTCCAATTAATGTTGAAATGTTAAACCGATTGTTACAAAAATTCTGTGTTTAACAACTCCAGCACATTTCAGTAACGTCGTTTAGGGAAGGAAGAGTCCAAACAAAAAATTCACTGCGATGCGATGAATCAGCTGTGATAGGCCCAATTCGATAGCTAGCCGAACGCAAAGTCCGCGAATCGTTCATTTAGCTATCTCCGTAGCATACTTGAAGGCGCATTTATTTATCAATTTAGAGGTTATGTCATTCAAATCAAAACAAAAACAAACTGATAGAACCGTTTTCTAAAAGGGATTACACTTTTTTTTTATTACGACTCGTTATTTACGAGTGCGTAATAATTTCGTTCTGATTTTGATTGGAACCAAAAGTGAAGAAACCACAATTCGATTTACTTGAATTGTGGTTTTTATCTCTTCAACAAAACTGTTCTGAAATGTAAAGGGATTTTCAGATCAACGCACTAACCTTTTTACCCAGCTCATTCACGGCTAATGCTTGCTCCATTTCCCGGATCAGACCCTCCAGCCGGACGTGATCCTTCCGGTTCAGTTCCTCGACGGTGACGCACAGATGGCCGGCATGTTTGCCCTCATCCCGGCACCGGGCACAAACCGTTGACTCACAGTTGGTACAAAACAGCCCGGTAGCGAGCTTGTGTTCCTCACAAATGCCGTAATCTTCTTGGATAAGTCGCCGAGCGGTAAGAGAGCACAGCTTATGCTTCGAGAGCACCTTATGGATTTGGTGGATCTTTTCGAAGCAATCCCGGCAAAGCGGCGAATCACATTCCTTGCAAAAGTACCGGGTCGTTGTGATGTTGCACTCGGCACACTCTTTGGCCGGATCGCTTTCAGCATCGTCGTGCTCTTGCTTGATACTGGCGAACAGCTTGTTCGACTCAATTCCCGGTGCTTCCGGACTGAAGGAACTCAGAGAGAGGCCACTGTTGTTTAGCCGAGAAATCTCGTATTGGCGTTGATTAACGAAACCCAACATTTGGAACGAATGCTGCAGCTGTTCGAAAAGCGGTTTTTTCGGTTCCAACAGGGTACGGATGTTGCAGATTCGGCAAACCACTTCCCGCCGATGATACTGATCCCGGATGCATCGCTCGCACATCATATGGTCACATTTCAGGATAAACGCCCGCCGGGACGTTCCCTGTTTCACTGAAAGTGAAAAAAAAGAAGTTTTTAAAATAAAAATTTCTGTACCGAGAAAGATTCCTTTCCTACCATAACTAGCCGTGTACGATTGATGGCATTTCGGGCAACGCGGCGGACCTCTCCAGGTGAGGTTCTGGCTCGAAACCAACATATTATGGACCCCGTCCATCGACATTATGCCCCACTTTTCGGTTCCCAACCGAATTCGAACCCCAATCAACCAACCACAATTCCCAAGAACCCCGGATTCACCCAAGGAAGCAAAACGTAAACAACGCTAATATTTTCACACACGCGAAATGCGAGACGCACCGCAACTTGTTGACAATCCGCGGCGCGGCGAAGTCGATTCAATTCGAAAAACGAACCACCATGTAACGCGTATTGTGAATAATCGATAACCGATGCCGGAGGATATTATTTGCTCACTAAAACCGCACAATTTACCGTAAAAAATTGAAATTGCTATCACGCGAAAGAACACGATTCGTCGGTTGACAAAACACTCGTCGTCGCCGTTAAACTTGTGCAAATTCTTCCTTTGGTCAAACAACAACGCCGGGTCAAACAAAAAATTAACTCGCACAAAACAACAAAGCGGATGAACTCGGAAACGGAAGTGATGCCAGACAAATCGAATCACTTTTGAATTTGAGCATCGATTATCAATAATTATTTTCGAAATTAAATTCAAAATGAAGATCTCTGAACTTAAATTCAGATTCAGATAAATAAAAAAAATTCGAATTTCAGATTCAGTAATGAGCCTATAGCAAACAAAGACACGAAATGACACGATTGGAATTTTCGATTTTCTGTCAATGTCATCCAATCGCGCAAAAGGAGCAAAACCATGCAAGCCAGGGGAGTGACAATCTGGTTCTTCTTGCGAACAAGAATCCTTTTCTTTTTTTTTTTTTTTTTTTTTTTTCTCGAGGGATTTTAAGCATCGTTATGGCTTATTCATCCCGAGTAAGAATCCTTTTCTTTTTTTTCTATCCATCGGGAGAAACGTTTATGGTGTTTTCCTCTCAAGGCAGTACAGAGTTGAAAAAGTCAAAATTTCAACCAATGAGGAACCAGAATGATTATTGTGTTAGTGTGCAATCATTCATAATTCTCTAGGATTTGACATCTAATCCGGGTCCTTCCCAGCCAACATGAAATCGTAAAAGAAATCATCGTCGAACTCGTATATAGATGCAACTCAAATCGGAATCGTAAATATGTACACTTACCATTCGACCATATCGTTTATTCATCGTAGAAGAGGCAACTTCCCAATGAAATACGACTTAGTTACGGTATGTTGGATTAAGTCGTATTTAGTTCCGCCGATGTCAAATGAAATCTTATAACGATCGCATAAGATTTCTTAAGAAGCATTTTATTGGTACACAACCCAGCCAACAATTTGGTAGGTATATCAAAAGATATACGTACGTCTATGTCGACACAAATCATCGTACATGACGTTAGAAAAAAGCATATACCTACCAAAAGTGGAGGCAATATACGTACATGTTTTCGTTATTTTCTGGTTTACGACATCGACAACATCATATGTGATGTCATTTACGATGTTAGAAATACTTTGGTACTTTATGTCGCATTGGCGTCGTTTTGTACGATACATTAGAGGATTCGATTCATGCGCATTTACGATGATGGGAGGGTTGACAGTTCCATCCACACTTTATGCGATGTGTGTTTTACCCTTTTACGACTTGAAGCGATATGATGATAAATTGGCGATTTAAGTCACCCTTAATGCGAGGTGTGTTGAACTCTTGTACGACTTGAAGCAATCTGACGATGTATTGGCGATCTAAGTCACCCTTTATGCGAGGTGTGCCGAACTCTTGTACGACTTGAAGCAATCTGACGATGGAATGTCGATTTATGTCACCCTTTATGCGAGATGTGTTGCAGTCTTATACGATGTTCAGAGATTTTAACATCGATTGACAACTTAAGTCACATTTTATAAGATGTGTGTTGTAAGCTTGTACGATCTGATGCAATTTGACATTTGATGGACTCTTTAAACGATATTTTATGTGAGTTGGGATGTACTCATGTACGATTTGTATCATAGCAAGATTTTGCGGACCATTTTATGTAGCATGTTATGTGTAATATTGTGATTGCAATACGACGCTAGGAAGAAATAAGATTAATTGATGATTTTAACTGATTTTTATTATAACTAACATTGAAATGCACTACATATATTTTCGTAGGTACCGCAACCGGGCATTGTCCCGCTCGCTACTTTTTTTTTTTTTTGTAAATTATTTATTTGAAACGGCTCATACCTTTAGGCTTTAAGGAGCCAAACTCGTTTTGTTTGATTACAATTGTGTACTTAGATCTAGTTCACTTTTTTTTTTTGAAGAAAAAGAAAGATAGAAAGGGAAATATGAAAATAAAGAGAATTATAGTCGAAGATCGATAGCTTTTAGGAAAAGGTATATCTCGAACATATAGTCCAAGTCCATCATACCTAATACATCCCTCACTGGAACGTCGGGTGGTTTTCCTCGGGCCCGAAGGGAATCTATAAAGTTCGCTCTGGCGAATAGGTGGTCCTCACACGACCAAACAATATGCTCGATGTCATGGTAACCTAGACCACATCCGCATAAATTGCTGCCAGCAATATTTAAACGATAGAGTACCGCATTCATGGAATAATGATTGGACATGAGACGGGAAAATATACGAATAAAATCCCGAGTCAGGTTCAATCTATTAAACCAGGGTTTAAGGCTTACCTTTGGGATAATCGAGTGGAACCACCGACCCAACTCATCCTCGTCCCATCTACGCTGCCAGTTGACAAGAGAGTTTCTTCGAGCCAAGAAGTAAAATTCGTTGAATACGATTTCACGCTGGTAAATGTTGCCTTCCATCGCACCCACTTTTGCAAGGGAATCTGCCCTCTCATTGCCTGCTATTGAGCAATGTGAGGGGACCCAGATAAAGGTGATAGAAAAGCAACGTCTTGATAAAGTGGTCAATATATCTCGTATCATTTCGAGGAAGTACGGCGTGAATTTTCCTGGTTTTATAGAGCGGATTGCTTCAACAGAGCTGAGACTATCAGTTATAATATAGTAGTGTTCAATAGGTCGTGTGGCGATACTATTCAAAGCCCAGTGAATAGCTGCTAACTCTGCAACATATACAGAGCATGGTGACTGGAGACTGTGAGATGCGCTGGATATTTCGTTGAACACTCCAAATCCTGTTGTTTCCTCTATAAGTGATCCATCGGTAAAGTACATTTTATCAGCATCGACGTGTCTATATTTAGCTTCGAAAATTCTTGGAATCAGAAGAGGACGATGCGGATCCGGGATTCCACGAATTTCCTGCTGCATAGACAAATCAAACTGGACAGAAGAATGATCGTAGTCTGGGCTACAAACACGAGTTGGAGAATACGAAGAAGGGTTTACCTGCATTGACATGAGGATATGGTATATAGACATAAATCTGGTTTGAACATTTTGCTCAAGTAACCTTTCGAAATTTACAATCACCAATGGGTTCATGACCTCACACCTGATGAGGAACCGAAGTGATAGTAAATTGAATCGATCTTTCAAAGGGAGTATTCCTGCCAAAACTTCAAGACTCATGTTGTGTGTTGAGGGCATACAGCCCAAAGCGATACGGAGACAACGGTATTGGATACGCTCTAGTTTGATGAGGTGAGTTTTGGCAGCTGACTGGAAACAGAAGCTACCATATTCCATAACGGATAGAATAGTTGTTCGATACAATTTGATAAGATCTTCTGGATGGGCTCCCCACCAGGTGCCAGTAATTGATCGGAGAAAATTGATTCTTTGTTGGCATTTTCCTTTCAGATACTCAATGTGGGCTCTCCAGGTACACTTGGAATCAAACCAAACCCCAAGATACTTGAAACTCCTCGATTGAGTGATCGTTCTGCCTAGGAGTTGAAGCTTAGGTTGAGCAGGTCTACGTTTCTTAGAGAAAACAACCATTTCCGTTTTCTGAGGGGAAAACTCAATCCCAAGCCCCAAAGCCCAGGAAGACAATCTGTCTAAAGTATCTTGTAAAGGCCTGTGCAGATGAGACTCAGTAGATCCTGTGACAGACACTACTCCGTCATCTGCAAGTTGTCTTAGAGTGCAGCCTTCAGAGAGACAGCTGTCGATGTCACTCACATAAAAGTTGTACAAAAGTGGACTCAAACATGAACCCTGTGGGAGGCCCATGTAAGATGTTCTTCTAACTGCAAAATCTCCGTGAGCAAAGTTCAAATGTTTCTCACAAAGTAAGCTGTATAAGATGTTGTTCAATAGAGGAGGCAGACCCCGGGAGTGCAACTTGTCTGACAAAACCTCTATTGAGACTGCATCAAAAGCTCCTTTTATGTCTAGAAACACTGAAGCCATTTGCTCACGTTTTGCGTACGCCATTTGTATCTCTGAAGACAGCAAAGCAAGGCAATCGTTTGTCCCTTTGCCCCTTCGAAACCCAAATTGAGTATCTGAAAGGAGACCATTTGTTTCTACCCATTTGTCCAAACGAAACAATATCATTTTCTCCATCAATTTGCGTATACAAGACAACATCGCTATTGGACGGTAAAGGCAGAAACACAATACAGCGTCGGTCGTCGCGTCACGTCAGCGGTCAACGCTGTCGATAAGTACTAAAACGCGGACGCGACGCACCCGACGATTTTTGCATCACAATTCAGCGTCAAGAGACATCTTAGACATCTCTTGACGCTGAATTGTGATGCAAAAATCGTCGGGTGCGTCGCGTCCGCGTTTTAGTACTTATCGACAGCGTTGACCGCTGACGTGACGCGACGACCGACGCTGTATTGTGTTTCTGCCTTAAGAGTTGGGATCAGACGCTGGTTTTCCGGGCTTTTGGATAGCAATGACTCTCACTTGTCTCCAATCTTGGGGAACAATGTTATGCTCCAAGAATTGGTTAAATAAATTTAACAAGCGAAATTTTGCAGCATCCGGAAGGTTTTTCAACAAGTTAAATTTGATTTCATCAATTCCCGGAGCTGAATTGTTGCAAGAGAGGAGGGCAAGTGAGAATTCGACCATCGAAAAGCTTGAGTCTAGACCACTATCAGACCTATCAGGAGGCACGTTCCGGATTATTTTTTGCACAGGTGTAGAATCTGGACAGACTTTCCGTGCGAATTTAAATATCCACCTATGTGAATATTCCTCACTTTCATTTGTAGATGATCGATTACGCATGCTTCGTGCCACTTTCCACAAAGTACTTAAGGATGTTTCACGCGATAACCCACTAACAAAATTCCTCCAATACGCCTTTTTCTTCCCCTTGGTTAACTTTTTAAACTGATTTTCAAGGGAAACGTAAGCTTCAAAATGGACAAGAGTTCCATGTTTTCGAAATTCTTTAAATGCTATTGATTTGTCCTTATAAAGCTTAGAACACTGAGGGTCCCACCATGGATTAGGAGGCCTTCGATGAATAGATGATTCTGGGATGGGTTTTGTTTGAGCGTCAACTGCACTATCGTGTATCAGACAAGAAAGAAAGTGGTACTCCTCCAAAGGAGGTAAAACGTGCATAGAGTCGATGGCGGTTTTAATTGTGTCCGAGTACTTTTTCCAGTCGATGTGTCTTGTAAGGTCATATGTCATATTTATTGTGTTCGAAGAGCTGACCCCATTGGTGATAGTAATTTCGATAGGTAAGTGATCACTACCATTCGGATCATGGACTACCTTCCACTGGCAATCAAATGATAGTGAATTTAAGCAGAGTGAGAGGTCAATTGCACTTTGTCTTGCAGGAGGTTTAGGTACCCGTGTTTTTTCACCCGTGTTCAATACTGTTAAATTGAAACTGTCGCAAATGTCATAGATAAGAGTAGAACGACTATCGTCAATTTGTTCTCCCCAGACAGTTCCATGTGAATTGAAGTCACCCAGGATCAACCTTGGCTCAGGGAGCACTGAGCACAGGTCCTCTAGGTGATTTCGATCCACTGCAACTCTCTGAGGCCAGTACAAACTGACAACACATAAGTCCTTACCTCTTATTGTTGTATGACATGCAACAGCTTCAATTCCGCCTGATAAAGGAAGGTGAATTCTATAAAAAGAGTGGCACTTATTGATCCCCAAAAGCACCCCTCCATAAGAATCGTCACGATCCAGACGGATAATATTAAAATTGTGGAATGAGATGTTAGATTGAGAAGATAGCCAAGTTTCGGACAATGCAAAGATATCACAGTTTGTTTTATGAAGTAAATAATTCAATGAATCCAATTTTGGAATAAGACTACGACAATTCCACTGTAGTACAGTGATATCTCCGACCTCTCGGCGTAAATTAGCCATCGAGAGATACAAACACTGAAAGGAGGGGCCAAGTTTGCATCAATTGCTTTAAAAATGTCTTTAATACAGGAAGCATTGCAAATACAATGTCTTTCACGGGTTCTGATACATTAAAACACGAAAAAAATCCGTTCAAAATGTCAGTCAACTTAAAGAGCCCAGACTGAGTCGTTGATTCTGGCATCACGTTTGGGGTTTGGGTTTGCGAAGCTCCCGCAGCTGTTGGTTTATTCTGCAGTGGTGCATTTCCGCGGAAACCTGGAGGAACTTGTTTTTCCTTTTCAGCAGCAGTCGACTTTTTCTCGTTTCTATTGGAAGAGACAACCGTAGCTATTTTAGCTGGTATTTTCGGAGAAGGCGCCTTTGTTCGCTTCCGAGAGCCTCCTGCAACGAAGACTGGCTGAACTTCATCAGCCGTATCTGTGTCTTCATTGTCAACTGACAGCACAGAAAAAATGTTACTGGTCTGAGGTTGGACCGGTGGAGAGGCGCTCTTTAATATGGCGGCATAAGAACGCTTGGAGCGTTCTTTTAAAGAGCGCCTCTGTTTATCCCAGCTTGCCTGAAATGCCTCGCAGGAGGAGATATCATGGGGTGAGCCCCCGCAATAGACGCATTTTTGCTCAACTGCTGAGCATGCTCCTTCCCCATGATTCTCCCCACAATGCAAGCATCGCTTCTTGTTGCAGCAATGCGAAGCAGTATGCCCCAACTTGATGCAATTCTTGCATTGCATTGGGCGAGGCACATAAAGGCGTACTGGAAGCCTTAAAATTCCGTCAATCAAGACGTAATGAGGGAGGGCTGTTCCTGCAAATGTAACCCGAATCGAGGCTGAAGGCGAATACTTGGTAACGCCATCAACGACGGAGGCAGTCATGAGTTGGCGACAATCCAAGATTCCGACCGAAGTCGAATCAAGGCTCTTGAACTTACCTACGCCGTGAGACTTAACGTATTCAGCCTCCAAACTCGATTCGGTGATCACACCCTCGATCTCTACGTCTCGAGATGGAATATAGAGCTGATACTCTAAATTAAAAAAATTACTGGCAAGAATTCCGTTTGCGGCCTTCCGGTCGGCCACAACAACGCGCAATTTGTTCGGACGTACTTTGGAAACACTGGTAACGGAGGGCCACCTAGCCAGATCTTTCGCGATCTGCACTAAATTTAATGGTTTTCCGTTAGTTTTGGGCCGGATGAAAACCACCCCCGGCCCAGAAGAGGATGAATTATCAGGATAAACTCGGAGTCGGGTTGTTTTTCCCGCAGCTGCAGATGGAGTAGCAATATCAACTGGCGGAGAAGGATGAGCATTCGAAAAACCAGCTACAGCTGAATCCTCCAGATGCTCCTCATCCTCATAGATGATTTGCTCACCATCCACCTCTGGCGGGTCCGACCCCCCGCCTTCGCTCATATTTCATGAAAATAAAAGCGAAGCTCAATTTGATCGAAATATATAATAGAGAAAAAATAGAATTAGAAAAAGAGAAAAGTAAGAAAAGTATAACAAACTTGACTTCAGTGGTGATCCCAACCACGTGGTCCTTCTTCGAAGATGGCTGCCACGTCAAGTCTCGGCTCGAGCAAGAACGACCAGATTGATGATGATGATGAGTCAAACAATGGCGGCGGCCCTCGTGGTGACCAGTTGAGGGCAGTCAGCTAGCCAGAAAAAAACCTTTTTTTTTGTCGACCAACACTATAATAGCACCACTTTGGCGAGCTGGGGTCTGCCTTTGGCAGAAAAACGTATAGCGCGGTACAAAACACCGTATTAAACGCCCGAACGGAACGAAACACCCGGATATATTGGACGAAATCTCGAAACGCGACTGTTCACTATGAGCGATACGAGACGAATGCCGCTCGCTACTTTCCTAACTTCCACCGCCTCCATGCCTCCCTCAGGATCTTTGACGCCTCTTTCTTCCGTGTTTACAGCGGCAATTGCCGGGCTACAATTCTGTCCGTGAACATTCCTTGATACTCGTAGTATGCACATGCAAATCACCGGGTAATTATCCGGCAGGTTTTTTTAATCTGTGCCTAGTAGGGGAGAGTAATCCTGTTATTTTTTAAAGGAAAATGTTAGTGAGGTTTCTGTCCAACGTTGTTTTTCCAAAACCTACCTTTATTATTTTTTTTTCATCCGTTTGCTTGTTTGCTTTAGTCGTCAACTTTCACAAAATTCAAATGCTGATACAAAATTGCAAGCACGATCGCGAAATTGCACATCCACTGAACACGATTTATCACGATGAAGTTTTCATATCATGATGAGATGTGGGCGAACGCTAAGTATCTGTTAATACGAATCTGATTTGATCGCATTAAATATATTTATATCGTGGGTAAAGTGACCGATTATACGATTATAATTATACTTGTTATAATATTTGTAGCTATATCGGAAAGACACGGTGTTAATTTGCCTACTAATGTGACATTCTAGTAAACATACAACGTGATACGAAAGACGATGCTTACGTAGTATTCTTTACGAATTTATTCGAAGTCATTTACGATTTCGATTCGAAAGTAATTTGTGTACCAATAAAATGCTTCTTAAGAAATCTTATGCGATCGTTATAAGATTTCATTTGACATCGGCGGAACTAAATACGACTTAATCCAACATACCGTAACTAAGTCGTATTTCATTGGGAAGTTGCCTCTTCTACGATGAATAAACGATATGGTCGAATGGTAAGTGTACATATTTACGATTCCGATTTGAGTTGCATCTATATACGAGTTCGACGATGATTTCTTTTACGATTTCATGTTGGCTGGGAAATTACTTTCGAATCGAAATCGTAAATGACTTCGAATAAATTCGTAAAGAATACTACGTAAGCATCGTCTTTCGTATCACGTTGTATGTTTACTAGAATGTCACATTAGTAGGCAAATTAACACCGTGTCTTTCCGATATAGCTACAAATATTATAACAAGTATAATTATAATCGTATAATCGGTCACTTTACCCACGATATAAATATATTTAATGCGATCAAATCAGATTCTTATTAACAGATACTTAGCGTTCGCCCACATCTCATCATGATATGAAAACTTCATCGTGATAAATCGTGTTCAGTGGATGTGCAATTTCGCGATCGTGCTTGCAATTTTGTATCAGCATTTGAATTTTGTGAAAGTTGACGACTAAAGCAAACAAGCAAACGGATGAAAAAAAAATAATAAAGGTAGGTTTTGGAAAAACAACGTTGGACAGAAACCTCACTAACATTTTCCTTTAAAAAATAACAGGATTACTCTCCCCTACTAGGCACAGATTAAAAAAACCTGCCGGATAATTACCCGGTGATTTGCATGTGCATACTACGAGTATCAAGGAATGTTCACGGACAGAATTGTAGCCCGGCAATTGCCGCTGTAAACACGGAAGAAAGAGGCGTCAAAGATCCTGAGGGAGGCATGGAGGCGGTGGAAGTTAGGAAAGTAGCGAGCGGGACAATGCCCGGTTGCGGTACCTACGAAAATATATGTAGTGCATTTCAATGTTAGTTATAATAAAAATCAGTTAAAATCATCAATTAATCTTATTTCTTCCTAGCGTCGTATTGCAATCACAATATTACACATAACATGCTACATAAAATGGTCCGCAAAATCTTGCTATGATACAAATCGTACATGAGTACATCCCAACTCACATAAAATATCGTTTAAAGAGTCCATCAAATGTCAAATTGCATCAGATCGTACAAGCTTACAACACACATCTTATAAAATGTGACTTAAGTTGTCAATCGATGTTAAAATCTCTGAACATCGTATAAGACTGCAACACATCTCGCATAAAGGGTGACATAAATCGACATTCCATCGTCAGATTGCTTCAAGTCGTACAAGAGTTCGGCACACCTCGCATAAAGGGTGACTTAGATCGCCAATACATCGTCAGATTGCTTCAAGTCGTACAAGAGTTCAACACACCTCGCATTAAGGGTGACTTAAATCGCCAATTTATCATCATATCGCTTCAAGTCGTAAAAGGGTAAAACACACATCGCATAAAGTGTGGATGGAACTGTCAACCCTCCCATCATCGTAAATGCGCATGAATCGAATCCTCTAATGTATCGTACAAAACGACGCCAATGCGACATAAAGTACCAAAGTATTTCTAACATCGTAAATGACATCACATATGATGTTGTCGATGTCGTAAACCAGAAAATAACGAAAACATGTACGTATATTGCCTCCACTTTTGGTAGGTACCTATATGCTTTTTTCTAACGTCATGTACGATGATTTGTGTCGACATAGACGTACGTATATCTTTTGATATACCTACCAAATTGTTGGCTGGGTTGACAGCAAAATGTCAGGTTTGTTATGGGCCCACAAAATCGTGGGCCCGTAATTTTGATGGTTGTCAAAATCAATGACAAAGGATAGGGATGTCACCCCCCTGATGCAAGCGGACAGCAGGGTAACATGCTTATAAGCTTACAAGCTTATATAAAAATTAGTGAACCTTCATATGTAGGTTCACTAATAAAAATAATTATTTTTAAAGGGAACAGAATCCGGAATCTGAATCTGAAATGTCCGATTCAGATTTCAGATCAGAATCTTCAGATTCAGATTTCTGATTTAGATTTCAATTTCAGATTTAGACTTCAGATTCCAGATTCAAATTTCAGATTCAGATTTCAGATTCAAATTTTAGATTCAGATTTCAGATTCAGATTTCAGATTCAGATTTCAGATTCAGATTTCAGATTCAGATTTCAAATTCAGAATTCAGATTCAGATTTCAGATTTTAGATTTCAGATTCAGATTTCAGTTCAAATTTCAGATTCAGATTTAGATTCAGATTCAGATTTCAGATTCAGATTCAGATTTCTGATTGAGATTTCAGATTCAGATTTCAGATTCAAATATCAGATGCAGAATTCAGATTCAGATTTCAGATTCAGATTTCAGAATCAGATTTCAGATTCAGATTTCAGATTCAGATTTCAGATTCAGATTTCAGATTCAGATTTCAGATTCAGATTTCAGATTCAGATTTCAGATTCAGATTTCAGATTCAGATTTCAGATTCAGATTTCAGATTCAGATTTCAGATTCAGATTTCAGATTCAGATTTCAGATTCAGATTTCAGATTCAGATTTCAGATTCAGATTTCAGATTCAGATTTCAGATTCAGATTTCAGATTCAGATTTCAGATTTCAGATTCAGATTTCAGATTCAGATTTTAGATTCAGATTTCAGATTCAGATTTCAGATTCAGATTTCAGATTTCAGATTTCAGATTCAGATTTCAGATTTCAGATTTCAGATTCAGATTTCAGATTTCAGATTCAGATTTCAGATTCAGATCACAGATTCAAATTTCAGATTTCAGATTCAGATTTCAGATTTCAGATTCAGATTTCAGATTCAGATTTCAGATTCAGATTTCAGATTTCAGATTCAGATTTCAGATTCAGATTTCAGATTTCAGATTCAGATTTCAAATTTAGATTTCAGATTCAGATTTCAGATTCAGATTTCAGATTTCACATTCAGATTTCAGATTCAGATTTCAGATTTCAGATTCAGATTTCAGATTTCAGATTCAGATTCAGATTTCTGATTCAGATTTCAGATTCAGAATTCAGATTTCAGATTCAGATTTCAGATTCAGATTTTGGATTCAGATTTTAGATTCAGCTTTCAGATTTAGATTTCAGATTCAGATTCCAGATTTGGATTTCAGATTCAGATTTCAGATTCAGATTTCCGATTTCAGATTCAGATTTCAGATTCAGATTTCAGATTCAGATTTCAGATTCAGATTTCAGATTCAGATTTCAGATTCAGATTTCAGATTCAGATTTCAGATTCAGATTTCAGATTCAGATTTCAGATTCAGATTTCAGATTCAGATTTCAGATTCAGATTTCAGATTCAGATTTCAGATTCAGATTTCAGATTCAGATTTCAGATTCAGATTTCAGATTCAGATTTCAGATTCAGATTTCAGATTCAGATTTCAGATTCAGATTTCAGATTCCAGATTCAGATTTCAGATTCAGATTTCAGAAGCAGATTTTAGATTCAAATTTCAGATTCAGATTTCAGATTCAGATTTCAGATCCAGATTTCAGATTCAGATTTCAGATTCAGATTTCAGATTTAGATTTCAGATTCTGATTCCAGATTCAGATTTCAGATTTAGATTTCAGATTTAGATTTCAGATTCAGATTTCAGATTCAGATTCAGATTTCAGACTCAGATTTCAGATTCAGATTTCAGATTCAGATTTCAGATTCAGATTTCAGATTCAGATTTCAGATTAAGATTTCAAATTCAGATTTCAGATTCAGATTTCAGATTTCACATTCAGATTTCAGATTCAGATTTCAGATTTCAGATTCAGATTTCAGATTTCAGATTCAGATTCAGATTTCTGATTCAGATTTCAGATTCAGAATTCAGATTTCAGATTCAGATTTCAGATTCAGATTTTGGATTCAGATTTTAGATTCAGCTTTCAGATTTAGATTTCAGATTCAGATTCCAGATTTGGATTTCAGATTCAGATTTCAGATTCAGATTTCAGATTTCAGATTCAGATTTCAGATTCAGATTTCAGATTCAGATTTCAGATTCAGATTTCAGATTCAGATTTCAGATTCAGATTTCAGATTCAGATTTCAGATTCAGATTTCAGATTCAGATTTCAGATTCAGATTTCAGATTCAGATTTCAGATTTAGATTTCAAATTCAGATTTCAGATTCAGATTTCAGATTCAGATTTTCGATTCAGATTTCAAATTCAGATTTTAGAATCAGATTTCAGATTCAGATTTCAGATTCAGATTTCAGATTCAGATTTCAGATTCAGATTTTAGATTCAGATTTCAGATTCAGATTTCAGATTCAGATTTCAGATTCAGATTTCAGATTCAGATTTCAGATTCAGATTTCAGATTCAGATTTCAGATTCAGATCTCAGATTTGGATTTCAAATTCAAATTTCAGATTTCAGATTCAGATTTCAGATTCAGATTTCAGATTCAGATTTCAGATTCAGATTTCAGATTCAGATTTCAGATTCAGATTTCAGATTCAGATTTCAGATTCAGATTTCAGATTCAGATTTCAGATGCAGATTTCAGATTCAGATTTCAGATTCAGATTTCAGATTCAGATTTCAGATTCAGATTTCAGATTCAGATTTCAGATTCAGATTTCAGATTTAGATTTCAGATTCAGATTTCAGATTCAGATTTCAGATTCAGATTTCAGATTCAGATTTCAGATTCAGATTTCAGATTCAGATTTCAGATTCAGATTTCAGATTCAGATTTCAGATTCAGATTTCAGATTCAGATTTCAGATTCAGATTTCAGATTCAGATTTCAGATTCAGATTTCAGATTTCAGATTCAGATTTCAGATTCAGATTTCAGATTCAGATTTCAGATTCAGATTTCAGATTCAGATTTCAGATTCAGATTTCAGATTCAGATTTCAGATTCAGATTTCAGATTCAGATTTCAGATTCAGATTTCAGATTCAGATTTCAGATTCAGATTTCAGATTCAGATTTCAGATTCAGATTTCAGATTCAGATTTCAGATTCAGATTTCAGATTCAGATTTCAGATTCAGATTTCAGATTTCAGATTTCAGATTCAGATTTCAGATTTCAGATTTCAGATTCAGATTTCAGATTCAGATTTCAGATTCAGATTTCAGATTCAGATTTCAGATTCAGATTTCAGATTCAGATTTCAGATTCAGATTTCAGATTCAGATTTCAGATTCAGATTTCAGATTCAGATTTCAGATTCAGATTTCAGATTCAGATTTCAGATTCAGATTTCAGATTCAGATTTCAGATTTCAGATTCAGATTTCAGATTAGATTCAGATTCAGATTTCAGATTCAGATTCAGATTCAGATTTCAGATTCAGATTTCAGATTCAGATTTCAGATTCAGATTTCAGATTCAGATTTCAGATTCAGATTTCAGATTCAGATTTCAGATTCAGATTTCAGATTCAGATTTCAGATTCAGATTTCAGATTCAGATTTCAGATTCAGATTTCAGATTCAGATTTCAGATTCAGATTTCAGATTCAGATTTCAGATTTCAGATTCAGATTTCAGATTCAGATTTCAGATTCAGATTTCAGATTCAGATTTCAGATTCAGATTTCAGATTCAGATTTCAGATTCAGATTTCAGATTCAGATTTCAGATTCAGATTTCAGATTCAGATTTCAGATTCAGATTTCAGATTCAGATTTCAGATTCAGATTTCAGATTCAGATTTCAGATTCAGATTTCAGATTCAGATTTCAGATTCAGATTTCAGATTCAGATTTCAGATTCAGATTTCAAATTCAGATTCAGATTCAGAAATCTGAATAATTTGAGGAAAATAAGAGTTCACACTAACAATTCACACGAAAAATAGAATAAAATTAGCTTTCGATTTAAGAGTTTTCTCCATTATCAGATTTAACCAAAAGTTTCATGTATGTTTTATTCAAAATTCTATTCGAAATCTTGTAGAAACAGTTGAAGATAAATGAAGCAAATTAAGAATTTTAATGTGTCTTTCATTTGTTCCGAAAGAGTTTCAGACTTATTCAACTGGATCTTTTCTACTGTGACTAAAATGGTTACACTTTAAAAACAACCCAAACTCAAATAAGTCACTGATTTGGAATGTAAAAAATTAAAATTTGCATTTTTTAACTTAAAAAAATTACAAAAACACATTTCAACTTATGTTAGCATATTTGAAATCACAATTCTGATTGAATAATAATAACATAAGGATAAAAAATCTCGATTGTATACCAAATCGCATAACGTCAATTGGCATAAAGCCGTTTGACATTAAAGTCGTTTGGCATAAAGTCGTTTAGCATAAATCCGTTTGGCATATTTAGAACTAGCTGATATTACCTTGACAATAGTCGAACTCATCTTTATATATTAGATGTTGTCTGAAAATTTTCATTTCAATCATTTTAAAATGTGGCTGAAGGGCAAATCTACTTTGTATTATCCTAAGCTCTTCCACATAAATTCCAGGATGGAAATCAGGTCGCCATACAAGAAATATACTTCACGAACAAGGTTGTTTGAAAATTTTCAATCGATATTTATTTTTGATGAAATTTGTTTAAACGTCGAAAAAAAACGAAGGACTGTTTTGAAATTAAAAAAAAACTAGGTAGGCATATGTGTATATTATTTTTTAATCCACACGATTACCACTCCATTTATATTAAGATCAAATTTATTAGAATCCTGCCACCAAAAAGTTCAAACCACTTCCTCTGGAATTTATTTAACCATACATAGAGTTGTGCAAATCATCGATTTCCTGCTCCCGTTGGGCAGCTCTTTGGCGAAACTTCTTCTGAGCTTCGTAATTTTCGTCATCCGTCTTGAGCTCATGCCGGCACAGGGGACAGCTGTTGGTCTGAAAAGAAAAATGGATACAAAATGAAATATTAATTCTCGGGACAAACTTCTCGGGAAAAAACATGAAGACGAGATCATTTACCTTCTCCAACCAGGGCAAAATGCACGTTCGATGGAACCGATGCTTGCAGGGCAGTTCCAAAAATATCCCGTTCTCTTCCGGGCGGTCGGCGTTCGGCTTGATGCAGATGGCACAGCGTTCGTCGGTGGGGCCAACATGCCGTTCCGGAAGTTCCGAGACCACCTGCTTCGATGCCGGCGGTGGAAGCTGCTCCGCGGAGAGTTCATCGGCGAAAAACCCGTTCTGCTGCAGGAACCGCACCATCAGCAGCAACTGGTGCGATTCGGTTTGGTCCGCCTCGATCGGTTCGCAGCCCAGCTCCTCGAAGTAGTCCGCCATGATGCACCTGGCGATGGAAAAATTTTCAAACTGTGAAAATTTCAGGGAAAATAAACATGTGTGTTTTTGAATTTCGGTAAAATGGACTTAACCTTCAGAAAAGTTACTTCAAACTATTGCTATTATAATGTTGCTTTTATGTTGCCACCGAAAAGCTGTCCTTTCGAATCCCTTTTTTGATCATTTGTATTTCTTGTCCTGTCACCTTTTGGGGGTTTAAAATTGCCAAAATAGTTAAAGCTTTTCCTTCGTTTCGCTTGATTTTTTTGCAATTTCAATCTGTCCTCTCAAAATTCTTAAAGCTTCAAAAAGCTTGACGAACTTTTAAAGGCTTGACAATCTTCTAAGGACCTGACAAATGTCCTGGTTTGATAATTTTCCAAAGCAGAAAAAAAATTAGCCTTGCCGTCTTCTTTAGGTCTAAAGACCTCCTGGAGGACTGATAACCTTCCAAATACTTGATGACCTTTCAAAGAACTGACGACCTTCAGAGACCTGACCATACCCCGGGGACTTATGAAACTTTCGGAGACCTGACTACGTTTCAGAGACTAATAAGTTGTTCTTTTGAGTCCCCTGGCAACTTTTTAAGGGCCAGACCAAATTCTTATGACATAACGACTTCCTGGAACATGATGATCTTACAGTAACTACCCAAGCAACCGAAAGTCGCGTTTTTACTTAAAGATGGAACTCCGAAGTTTACATTTGGCTGAAAAAATGTTTTACGTGAACTTCAGGTGATTCTTGTCGCGTAAAAGTTACTCAGGAACTTCCATCGCCCTTTGAAAGGTTAAACTATCGATAACGGAACTTCAATGCACTTTTAATGGAACTTTTTTAAAGAAGGTCGATAACGTTCGCGTAACATTCTAAAACGCACCATTAAGATACTTGAAGATGTTTTAAAGAACCTTTATGGGAATTCTAAGCGACATGTCAAAAATGTCTGTCAATTTCTTGTCATGGTATTTGTTTAGTTTATATCTGTACTGATATTTACAAATGGAATCCAAAAATTTTTCGAATTTTTCTTATAAATGTTAAGAAATTCGAAAAATTTTTTGATGATGAGAATTTTTGTTTAATCATTTATATGGTGTACTGAAAGTCCTTGAAACGAAATAAGATGCAATCTATTGACCAACCCATTCAATCATCTCAAATGACATTAAGTTTAAATACTAATTATTGCAGTGGCAATGAACTATTGCTGGATTGGTCGAGAGGCTGGTGAGTTTCATTGCAACCTAGAGAGCAGCGGTTCAATTCTCTAGGCGTATATAGCTTTTGTAAACAAAACAATATAATTAAAATCAATGAGATAGACCGGCAACCTAGCAATCTGACATGTGGTTGTCAGAGCAATCTGTCAATCGGATTTTTTTTGGCGCGTAGAAGTTTCTTGACATTCTCTTAGAAGCTGAATAGCGTTCTCTACAGCCACCTAAACGAACTTGAAAGTAGCTTTAAGAACTTAAATTTTGGGCTGATTAGCATTCTCTTCAGACACAAACGAGAGCTGATTAAGCTTCTATGGAACCTTTTTAAGAGAATTCTGGGTGCTTTTGTAACCACCTTCTAGGTCTGATTAAGCTACTTTAAATTTATGTTTTCGATTTTTTTTCAATTTTTTCGAATTTTCTCTCAAATTGCTGTGATTGTCTATTGTCAGTTGCCATCTTGTCACGTCATCAACGGACGCACCGCTGCCATAAAGTGGACCCCACTAATCAGCAATCACCACCTGATACCTGGACCCCACCAAAGTACACCGTCACTGGTAGCCGAAAAACACCCCAAGTAACCATAAGCACTAAAATCTAGCACCAATTCTGCTCTAACGTTAGCTATGGAGCTTGATTCTGTGCATCATTTTAGGTGATTTTAGCTCTGTGAGCCAAGTTTGGCGAAATTAACTGTTGCTTTAGTGCAGAAACTGCTATTACTCTATAAAAGCACTGTATTTGCATTGGTTGATGCTAGATGCTATAGCGTAGGTGGGCAAAATGCTGGGAAAATGCAAATGGCGTTCAAATGAGGTTCGACCATGCAAAAAAAGATATTTTTTGGATTTTCGTTTGGTTCATTTTTCTGTCATGATACTAAATTTGTTACTTTTTCTATATTCGCTTATGCATATTAAGGGGATCTCTCGGGTTGAATTTTCTACATGATATTTTTTATTATTTTTCAGCTGAAAATGACCTGGAATCAAACTCATGACATAATATATGGCTCTGACATTTGACATTGACTGTGCCTGTGAACCTATCAGGTCCGCGTTAAATCTTTGAAAAAAATTTTGATTCAAAATTTCTAGCAACCGGTGCCCTGAATTAGCATTGATTCAGCATCAATCAATGCTAATGTGCTTTGGCCTAATGCCACTGTAGTGCTTACATACACACAAAATTTTCGAGGCCGGAAATTAGCAAAATTTTGCTCAAATTTGACCAGCTAGAAACTTAGCAATCAATTTAGCAAAAAATTTTAACTAAAATTTTAGCAAACGAGTAAAAAAGTTAGCCGCCGAAATTTTTGCTCAAATTTCTAGCAAAATCCGAAGGAAAAGACCGCCTAGAATTTTTTATTTACAAAATTTATAATTTTTCCTTTTGAAACGCAGGGAGGATATCAGATTTCAAATAAAAAAAACTGATTATTTCACTTTAATTTATTTTCTTAAACTTTATCTGGATTTCCACTTTGTTTCACAACACTTTTTCGAACTTTTCCAATAACTACTTTCTTCCGGCGCCTGTACCGAGATAATCCGGATTTGGGTAGGTTGACTGCTAGTTTCCGGATGTTTTCATCATCGACCATCATGAATCAGGTTCCTTTTTCGGAGAGTTGGCGGAGACTATAAAACTTGGCATCCTCTTAGGTGAATCCCCGGCTTTGGCGCTTTCGCTGGGGTTTTCGCTGGGAGCGCCAACCTGGTAAAAATAGAAAATTTTACATGAAAACTCGAAAAGTTTGTTTGCGTCTAGATTGGCCTTTACCTGTTTGATTCCAGTACAAATCCGCTTGGTTGTCGTCCGTTTGGTCACCAAAATCACCGCTGGCACCAAATTTCCGTAACCGAACTTATTGTTTTCTTTTTGGCGGTAAAGGCGGCTGATATTCAAAAGTAAAGCGGCCAACAAAATTAGTTTTTACTTAAATCAAGCAAATTTAGCTTATTGCTAACTCAAAAGTAAAAAAATAATTTTGCTAACGAAAAGTAACAGCGAATTTTTGCTAAGTGGAGCTCCGAAAATTTTGTGTGTAGTGCTAAAAAGCATTAAAGCAATCTTGTATGATGCTGCTTTAATGCTTAGAAAATATTGCATTTTTTTCTGATTTAGAGCTATGTTGTATTTCAAAAGCATTGTGCAAAGCTGATAAAATGCTAGTTGCATTATAAAAGAGTGGTATAATTCTAAAATGATGCAGCATAGCACTCGAAGGACTGTTGTAATACAAAATTGAACGTGATGTGCTGATATAGTGTAATTTAGCCCTTGAATGCTGTTGTAAAGCTATAAAAATGCAAAGCTTTAGTGCTTATGGTTACTTGGGATTAAAACGGTAAAACGCATCATGCATGTTCGATAATAAATTTAGTTGATTAAGTTTAGTGGCCATATAGTCTGAGTTACTGGGCCACAACTAGAAGTTGTCAGAAGGAGATTTCTTTGAGAAAGAAGAAGAAGATTAAGTTTAGTGAAAACAGTTGAGAAGTAAAAACATACAGTTTTTGATACGAAATTATACTAACATTTGGTTACTGTTACATTCCAAACGACTAATACCGAAAGAGTCATTAGCATGAAGAAGCTTTGAATGATTTAGTTTCGTGCTTTTAAACAGAAGTGTGAGAGATTTCAAATGAGTAACTTATGTAGGTCTAATATCACAGGTAGGCTTGACGTAAACCTAAATATTCCACTAAACATAGTTAGTGCCGATCATAGTTAGTGCCCAACCCAACCGGAGAACAGGTAAATCCTAAATAAGACAAAAATTTAACATCTAAGAAGGTTAAATAACCATTGTAAACAAATGCGTTTGTCACAAGTTAAGAGTGCTAGCCGTACCGAACGACACTGGAATTTCGGACTGAACACAATATTAACAAAATGGCAATGGGCATTAAACGTGAGTATACACAATATACACCAAACACTATAAAGTAAAGTTACATATTTAAAATTGTAAATGCTGAATTGAAATAATTACAGGGATAATTTTACGATAGAAATACATCGTTCCAATTACCGGAAGCCGTATCGTTGATTTTTCTTGTTTTAAGACACATCAATTTTTGTTTTGCTATTTCGAGCAAAGCATTCTGATTCTGATTATCTTTAATGTGAAACAGGACGTGTAGTAAAAATTTTGCAAGATGGATGACAATCCTTTTAGCTACTAGTCCCCAAAAAAGAACAAAGAACTTCACCGCCAATCAGAAGGGTGGGCGGAGATTAAGCGTTCGTCAAGTTTATGTAGCACGTTCAATGATCCGTTAATAATGACACACAGTCAGTTGACAGTTACGCTACATTCGGTAGGGAAAATATAGCCAGCCTGACGTCTTGTGTGGGGCGTAAATCCATTCTCTTTGATTGAGTTGAGTCGTGAAAGCGGAAGAAGGTGGAAGTGTGAATTTCGTTAACTGTTTAATTACAATCGGGCACCATCTCATAAGTAGTCGTCATTTTAAGGGGCGTTCTTCTCGGTAAGAATGGAAGATTTCTCACCAAGCACATCGGAAGTAACCATCCGTGAAAAGCGCGACACGCCAATAATGATGGCCATGTGAATGTGAATCTCTAGCTATTAATCAACTGCCAATGTTTACAGCCCGTCAATTCTGATGCCAATCGGTCAACCGAAACGCATTCAATTGTTGTTCATCGAGTTGAGCTAATGATTATGAGCCGATGAAATGGAGCAATTACCTTTTACTGGTAATTAGAGCTTTAAAAATCTTAAATTATTTGTGAGCATATTCTCCCAGCTACCTCCCCTAAACAACATATTGAGAAAATCACTCTTTTGATATAGGGTACTTCTGTCCATAATGCCCTTGCGGGGTAAAATGCCAGCGACTATATTTTGATGAATTTTGAAGATTTGCGAAGTTTTTAGTGGATTCTTTTTACACAAATGTGTTCTTAAAATCAATGCCTTGTAAATTTAATTAAAATGATTACCAGATATTCATTTAAATACGAATAACAATCAAATTAAATTTTGTGGTGGCTATCCATCACTTAAGTTGTAAAAAGTGATCAAATGAAATAAGCTTTTACCCCAAGATGATCGCTTGAAACATCCTCATTATTGATTTTATTGGTTGTTCAAATTATATATTCGAATTATCAATTGATGGAAAACTGTGGTAAATTGTTGTTTTATGGTAAACTGAAGATTTATCAAATTTTAAATAACCGATTAAAATGCCCCCATCATTTTTTGGACAAATTGCCCTCCTCTCAAGGTGCTGTTGGCTAAGATGTAAACAAAACCACGTGTTTTATTCTAAATTTTGGAGTGCAGTTTTCCATGAATACAGACCGAATTTTGAAATGACATACCGATCATTTTCTTTGCTTAGTCCTAAATTATCATTAGGATGCATAATAATTACAACTTTCGATCGGGTTTGAGTAAAAAAGGTGCACCGAAAATCGAACCGGTTCACTTAATTTCTCGCCAAAAGCAGCAGAATAATTTGGTTGAAACTGACACAGTTCAAAATAAAGTCAAAAATTTCAAAGATTTTCATTTTTTCACTGGGAATTTAAACAAAACACTTGTTTTTATGTGTAGATAAACTTGGGAAACAATATTTTTTTCAGATTTTTCCTAATTAAATAACAGAATTAATTCATTTTCACTGTGAATATTGTGATGTTTTTGAGTCGTTTTGATCCAATGTTTTGGTGCATCATCTGCCTACACTGGGGCGTTTAACATCCAATGATTTCGAAGGTTGCTTTTAAAGGCATTTGCAAAAAATCGATTTTTTTCATAGTTTTAACAATAAAAAGTTATATTACTGTCAGAATATGAGTAGAAGATAGAAATACGAAGCACATGTTGCAATGTATTCGGGTGTTCAGGTTATGTATTCCGCATACTCTATCATTTCCCTTAGCAGGTGCATATTCCCCCGAAATACCCTAAATCCCAAGCTGTTGACAACAAATGTCATCTTTGGTTTAGTAAAGGCTTAAGTGCTCTGTTAGAGAGAATTATTACCAACAAAGAGATTTAGGGACACAATATGTATCGTTCTATTGAAGTGTCAAATCTATCTGCTGTCTATGTCGGTATCGTACTCATTGATTGACGAACCAAATTACATCCACATTCGAAAACAGTTCCGACGACGAAAAAAAACCTAGCCAAAAATATCACTTATTTAAGCGCCATCATCATCATCGTTTGACTTTTGCAGTCTGGCCAAGCCAAGCCAAATTGGGCACAAGTGTTTGGATTTTTTTCCCTTGGCGTGCAGTTTAGGTCGCGAGAGTTGAGTTCGGTCTATTTTCGGTCCAGCCAGACAGATCGGGGACACGTCGTAGGATGTTTGCGATGGGGGCGACAACGACTTCCCTTTTAGTGCATCGATCGCATGTTTTGACTTTTACATGGCCAGATTTGCCAAATGATGGTATTCTTTTTCCGCCTTCGGTTCTTCTCACTCTTCCCTCGGGAGATTGGTTTCATCATTTTCGAAATCGCCACGGTCTACCAGACCAGAGAAAGGCGGCAACAGATGACATTCGGGAGATATTCTACCTTTAACTTATTGCAGTTTCGTAGTGGAAATAATTTCAATTATTTTTTCAAGGTGGTGATCAACAGATTTTCTGACGACCTACCACCTTTAATGGATGTAAAACCTCTGACAACTTTCTCAAGAATCGACGACCTTCTGAGAGGCCTCAAGATCTCCAGAAGGCCTGACGACGGTTGAAAACCTGACAACCTTCAGAAAGCGTGACGAACTATTTATGGTTTGGCGACACGTTCAAAAGGCCTGTCGTACTTCAGAAGACTGGATGACCTTCTGTCATCCTGATGGCCTAAAGACCATACGAGTTTTGGCTAAGTCCTGAGGGCTTCCTAAAGCCCGAAAGACCTTTCGAAGGCCAGATGACCTTCAGAAGGCATTTAATGTTGGTAACCTAAATGAAACCTTCTGAAGGCCTGATGACCTTTTGAAGGCCGGATGACTTTCTGAAGGCCAGATGACCTTCTGAAGGCCGGATGACCTTCTGAAGGCCAGAAAACCTTCTGAAGGCCTTTATTAGTTGGTAACCCAGGTGGTACCTTCTGAAGACCTGATGACCTTCTGAAGGCCGAATGACCTTCTGATGGCCTGATGACCTTCTGAAGGCCGGATGACCTTCTGAAGGTCAGATGACCTTCTGAACGCCTGGAGACCTTCTGAAGGCCTGATGAACATCTGAAGGTCTGATGACCTTCTGAAGGCTTGATGACCTTGTGAAGGCTGGATGACCTTCTGAAGGCCTGATAACCCTTTAAAGACTTAGCAAACTTCCAGGCCTGAAGATTGTCTGGTAACAACCTGAAGATTTGACGGCTTTCTACAAACCTGATACCTTTGTGAGGCCTAAACTCCCTTCTGAAAGTCTGTAGACTTTCTGAATGCTAGAGAACTATCTGAATGCTTAACGATTTTTTTTAGGCCGGCGACCTTGTCAAGGTTTGACGATGTTTTGAATGCCCGAAGACCATCTTGAAGTCTGCTGACCTTCTAACGGCTGTAAGTCCTTCTGAAAGAATGACGACCATCTGAAGCTTGAAGATATGCGGGATGCATAATGACATTTAATTGTCTCGAGACTATTCAGAGGCATATCAAACTTTCAACTCTGATAATCTTTTAGGCTTTATGATCCAGATTTATGATTCATGACTTATTGTATGCCTTTGAAGACCTTCTGAAAACTAGACACCGGTTAAAGACTTGAAGACCTTTCCAGTGCCTGATGCCCGACAACAGTTTGAAGGTCCTACGGCGAGCTATGACGAACTTCATAAGCATGACGAACTATTGGAAGGCTTCACTTTCTTCAGAAGACCGGAAGACGTTTTGTCTTCCTAATTGCCTGAAAACCTTTAAAACGTCTTACTTTTTTGAAGATTTGATGATTTTTTGAAGCCTGAACGACCCTCTGAAGGCCAGATGATCTTCTGAAGCCATAACGACATTCTCGAGGTTTTACGATCTTTTAGGAGAAATATTCTTTTAGGCCTGAAGTCCATCTGAAAGTGTCGTGACAATCTAAAGGTCTAACGGCTTTCGTAGTGACTTTATGAAGTTTGAACAAACTTCTAAAGGTCTAACGACTTTCTGAAGGCCTGAGAGCCATCTTAAAGTTTGACGACATTTGGCAGACCTTCTGATAACCGTCTGACTTTCTGAGAACCATCCAAAAGCTTGACAATATTATCAAGGGTGGATAATAGTTCTAACTGCTTCACTACCTTCCAGAGGTTTGAAAAATTTTGAAGGTTTAACGACCATTTAGGCCAATAATATTTTTGGCTTGACGACCTTCTCAAGGTCTTAGACCTGACAACTTTTCAAATACGCGACAACTTTCAAAATCCTGATGACCGACCTTAAAGGCCGTCAAGTGTCTAAAGATAATCGGTGTAGAAGCTGCGAATAACGTTCCCGAGACCTTTCTGAAGGCCTCAGGACCATCTGAGGCGACTTTTTTGAGGCCGAGCACCTTGATAAGGCCAGACGACCTATCTAAAGTCTGGCAAGTTTTTGAATACCTGAAGATCTTCTGAAAGCCTGACGACCCTCTTACAACTGTAAGTCCTTCTGAAAGCATGATGAACATTTAGAAGCATGACGACATTCTGCAGGCCTGATGACATTTTCAATTGCCTTTCAACGACCTTTCGGAGGCTTAACAAACTTTCAAGATCTGACAAAATTTTAAGCCTTATAATCTTCCTGGCTTGACGACCTTTTCAAGGTGTGACGAGTTTCGGAAAGTTTGAAGACGTTTTGAAGGTTTGACGACTTTTCAAAGAACTAACGACCTTCCAAATACCTGAACATTTAAGAGATCTGACAACCACCCAAACACACGACGTCTTTCAAAGACCTAACGAACTTTTAGAGACCAGATGATCTTTATGGCCTGACCGGTCATAAAGGTCGTCAGGAATCTGAAGATCATCAGATCTCTGAAATGAACTTCCAGAGATTTGACAACGTTCTTAAAAGCTAAAGAATTTCCAGGGAACTGAAGAGCTTCCAATGACCTTCTAAAAACTAGACGACCTTCAAGAAGGCTGACAAAGTTTCAAAGATCCGGCGACCTTCCATGAGTTTCAAAATCTCATGTTGAGTCTCACTTTAAAACATTGCAACGACCTGACGCCCTGCTAGAAACCTGACAATCTTTCAGATAGTTGATGACTTTCCAGAGACTTGAAGACCTTCCAGAGGCCTGACGACGTTTCAGAGCCTTTAGCTTTTCAGAAGTCAGACAACATTTTAGAGAACTGCAGAGAGAATTTGCCGAAATCTTACGAGCTTCCAAGAAACTGACGACGACCCAGAAGCCAGACAATCTTCCAGAGATCTGACAACCTTCCAGAGATATGATAACCTTCCAGAAATCAGACGACCGTCTAATGACCTTTTAGAGACAACGTTCCAGAGAACTGATGAACCTTTAAGAAATTTGAAAATCTTCCAGTTACTTGACGACTTTCCAGAGACTTGAAGACAGTCTAGAAAACTTATGACCTTGCAGAGATCTTACGGCCTTTCAGAAGACTGACAACGTTTCAGAGAACTGACGACCTGGTACAGGCCTGACGACTTGGCAGAAATCTTACGAGTTTCCAGGAAACAGACGACCATCCAGATACCTGACGACCTAACAGAGACCTGATCGATCTACCAGAGACTTGATCGACCTTCCAGAGACCTGATGACCTTGTCGAGATATGATGACTTTTCAAATTAGACAACATTTTTAAAATTAGATGACCTTTCAGAGACCTGACAATGTTCCAGGGACCTCAAAACCTTTGGAAGACTGATCGCCGTCTATAAGACTGACAAAGTTCTAGAGAACTGTCAACCTTTCATGACGAAAATTTCATGACCTTTCAGAGCTCTGAAAATGTTCCAGGGACCTCAAGACCTTTCGAAGACTGAACGACCCTCTAAAAGACTAACAAAGTTCCAGAGAACTGACGACCTTCTACAGAACTGACGATTTCCCAGAGACTCGAAGATCTTCCAGATGAGTGATGACTTTCCAGTGGCCTAAAGACATTCAAGAGACTTGAAGACCTTCCAAAGATCTTACGACTTTCCAGAGATCTTACAACTTTAGAGATATGACGACGTTCCTAAAGTCTAAAGAATTTCCGGAGAATCGAAGAGCTTCCAATGACCTTCTTAAAACCAAACGACCTTTTAGAAGGTCGACAAAGTTCCAGAGATCTGGCGACCTTCCACTAGTCTTAAAGTCTCAAATTGAGTTTCAATTGAGACGTTCCAAAGACTTGACGCCCTGCTTTTTAGAAGATTGACAACATTTTAGAGGATATCTGGAAATCTTACGAGCTGCCAAGAAACTGACGACGATCCAGAAACCAGACAACCTTTCAGAGATCTGACGACCTTTCAGACTATTGACAACCTTTCAAAGACCTGACTACCTTCGAAAGAAGCTATTAGGTACCTGAAAACCTTTCAAAGATCTGATAACCTTCCAAAAATCAGACGACCTTCTAATTACCTCTTAGGGACAACGTACGAGTGAACGAATGACCCTCTAGAGACCAAAAAACCATCTAAAAATTCGAAAATCTTCCAGATACTTGACGACTTTCTAGAGACCTGAAGACCATCCAGAGATCTTACGCCTTCTAGAAGACTGACAACGTTTCAGAAAACTGACGACCTGGCAGAGGCCTGACGACTTTACAGAAATCTTACGAAACCCAGGAAACTGACGACCATCCAGAACCTGACAACCTTCCAGAGATCTAACTACCCTCGAGATACCTGACGATCTACCAGGGACTTGATCGATCTTCCAGAGACCTGACGAGCTTGCCGAGATCTGATGACTTTTCAGATTTGACTACATTTTTTAAATTTATTGACCTTTCAGAGATCTGACAATGTTCCAGGGACCTCAAGACCTTCCGAAAACTGAACGACCTTCCAGAAGAATGACAACGTTCCAGAGAGCTTCCGACCTTCTAGGGATCTAAAGATTTCCCAGAGACCCGGAGGTCTTCCAGATGTTTGACGACTTTCCAGAGACAGAAACATTCAAGAGATGTGTAGACCTTCCAGAGATCTTACGACCTTTAGGGTAACTGACGACGTTCCTAAAACTAAAGAATTTCCAGGAAATCGAAGAGCTGAACTTCTAAAAACAAAACGACCTTCTAGAAGATCGACGAAGTTCCAGAGATCTGGCGACCTTCCACCAGTCTTAAAGTCTCAAGTTGAGTTTCATTTTGAGACGTTCTAAAGACTTGACGCCCTGCTAGAGACCTTACAACCTTTCAGATAGTTGACGACTTTCCAGAGACCTGAAGACTTTTCACAGAACTGACGACGTTTCAGAGCCTATAGATATTCAGAAGTCAGACAACATTTTAGAGACACGAAGACGTTGCAGAAATCTTACGAGCTTCCAGGAAACTGACAACCATCCAGAAAACTGACAACCTTCCAGAGATTCAACGACCTTCTAGAGACCAGACGATCTTTCAAAGACCTGAAGACCTTTGAAAGAAGCTCCCAGGTACCTAAAAACCTTCCGAAGACCTTATAACCTTCCAGAAATCAAACGACCTTCTAATGATTTCCTAGAGACAACGTTCCAAAGTTATGATGACACTCTAGAGACCTAAAAACTTTGCAGAAATCTTACGAGCTGCCAGGAAACTGACGAAGATCCAGAAATCTGACAACCTTCCATAGATCTGACTACCCTCCAGATACCTGATGACCTTTTAGATTTGACAACATTTTCAAAAATTTGATGACTTCTTAGAGACTTCACAATGTTCCAGGGTCCTCAAGACCTTCCGAAAACTGAAATACCTTCCAGAAGACAGACAACTTTTCAGAGAACTGCCGACCTGACGATTCTCCAGAGACCCGAAGGTCTTCCAGGTGCTTCATCACTTTCCACAGACCTAAAAACATGCAAAAGTCCTGAAGACCTTCTAGAGATCTTGCGACCTTCAGGGAAACTTACGACGATCCAGAAACCTGCCACCTTTCAGAAACCTGCCACCTTCCAGAAATCTGACGATCATTTTGAGGCTTCGTAACTTTCCAGTGATCTGACAACTCTCCAGAGACCTGACGTCCTTCAAGGGCCTTGATAACCTTTCAGAGACCTGACGACCTTACCGAGATCTGATGACTTTTCAGATTTGTCTAGATTTAAGAAACTTGGCTAGCTCACAGAGTCTTCAGAGACCTGAAGACCTTCCAAAGACAGAACAATCTTCGAGAGACCTGAAGATTTTCAGATATACGGATATTTAAAAGCTTTCCAAAGACTTTCCAGAAAAGAGACCTGACGACTTTCCAGGTCTGATAACGGCCTATAAAAGAGGATTGAAATTTGAGTCCTGAGAAAGGTGAGCAATGCTCAAATGTCAAGGTTTGATAAATGTTGTTGAATACAAACGATCTTGACTTAATGGTATTTCAATTGCCAATTCGCAGAAGCTTCTCGCATTCTGGAACCCAACCAGAAGTCTAAAGACCAATTTGAACCCGAACCCAGCGGAGGAAATCGCCCATTCCGAAAATCAGATGTTTCCAGAGCCGATGCAAACGGCGGCTGTCATCATAAATCACGCCAGAATACACTCTCTAGCTAGTAGCTGGTGCACCATTTTGCGACCTACCGTGACACATGGCACACCTAATTAAAATGGAATAAATATAATTCGTGAACACGGTGTAAAATGTCCATTTTGGTCAGCACCGCACCCGTTAATATGCCCAAAAAATACCGCCGACGACGGTCTGCCGCGTCGGAATTGAGTGAATTTTGAAAAATAAAAAAAATACTATAGAAAGCGTAGTTCTACAGAAGAAAAAAAATCAAACGAAAATTCGTGTAATTAAAAAGCAAATGCAAAACCACTTCCCTGTAGCGTAGCGCACCCGCGCATCGCCATCGTCAGCTGTTTTTAACTGGCATCATCAGGTCCAAAAAGAAATTGTACAGATCTGATTAGAGAACAGAAGTTTAAGTTAAAAATCAAATTAAAACTTGTCAAATTGTGGAAAACCAGGGAAGATTAATTAAACGTCAATCCTCCGATTGAACATATAATTATTGAAATTTTTAAGTAAAAAAAATCAACACATGGTGTTGACCGTTACTGTTTCCCATCGAAAATGGTGCACGATTTCACTAAATGTACCCAAAAATTTGCACGCTTCGTTGCGTTTTGATGCTGCTGCTAAACAGAATCTAAATGACAAAAAATATACTGATACAACAAGAACAAAAGTTCGCCTAGCTATAAGCGACAATGAACCTTTTCAGGTAGGTATAACTGAAGAAAAAAACAGCTGAACAGCGCCAAAATAAATTAATATTTAAATGGTTGGAAATTTTAGGCACCTGTCCCAAATAGAACTTGGCAACTGGAATCGAAATAATAGAAAGAAAAAAAATGTGATAGAAGCGCCGGGAGACGATGACTTTTTGAGAAGAAACCGGTGCAGTGATTGATTTATTATTGGATAATTAAATATCGAGCATATTATTTTGACTGGTTGTTTTATAGAATAATTTTTGAAGACAAAAAGGTTTCGGTTCACCTTTCTCAGCAACAAAGTAACTGTTTTATAACATACTCTAGTTATCGTTGGTATTTATATTTTGTTAGCAAACGAGACGCGATACACACGCGTTTGCAATCCAGTCTTATTTGCAAGCTTATCTAGGTCTGTTTGTGGCACGGAAAAGACGTCATTTGGGAGCAGCGACTTCTTGAACTAGTTCAATTATGGTGTCACAACGCATGCAGTCAAATTTTTACTAAATCCAGCCTCTTTGAGGTGACCCGTGGATAAAAATTTGGGAGAGCTCTGTTTGTTGGCGAGGTTTACGTCCTCGAGCATCATCTGGCTGGACATTGTTCGCGGCATACCACCCCATGATCTTTTGACGTATTGATATGACGTCAAATCTGACACATCAGAACGTGACAGTTGAGGAAAGAAAGCGGGATTTTGTACACAGGAATTTTCCGCTAAATTTTGACGGTAGCCATGTAAACGTCGATCTTGCAACATCAGATTACGAATACAGTAGTTGAGGTGATTTGACAATGCGAAGCGAAAATGTAGGACAGGCTAACTGTCAATTTTTACAAATTTCAATACAATCAAGTATTTTTAGTGAAATTTCTGAAAAGTTCTACTCCATCCTGATGAAAACATCTAGATACATAATCTTTCTCAAGTGGGACGCTTCCCAATCTTCTTCAACTTTTCCAAAGCTAGGTCAGGCAAATAGAAATTCGCTGCAGCATTTATGTAGCATTTTTTTTACTTTTTTCGGAAATAAACTGAGCACTTTTTGAAAAGTAATACGTCAAAGTAATCGTTTAAGATAAAAACTCGTGCCGAAACCAAACAAAATCAACAACACTATTGTTTTATTGATAAGACATGCTCAGTTTGGTGAAATTTGTAAACCTGTTCAATGCAAAATGCAAAATGCAAAATTTTTAAATCTCTTGAAGATTTAAAAAAAGGTTTTAATCAGAATCATTCTAATGGCACAAAATTTGTCACCTGCTCACTGGTCGGTGATTTAATCTGATCGACTTGACGTTTGGGAGCTTTAAGAAAAAGCCTAACCCTTTTCTGAATCAACGCGAGTCGAGAGAACAAATTCTTTCCAAACACCTGGAATTTCCTGACCTTTCTCACCGGCCGTTGGGGAAAATGTTGAACAACCAGCGGTTGACGTCGGACCACGGCAAAAGAGCTGGAAGAAAATAGAAGCTGCATTTCATTCAAAATGTGATTCATGATTTTCGAAACTTATTTGCATTTTCAATATTTAGTTTATAATTATCCAAATATGAAAAAAGGACCCACCCTAAGTTTTTGTTTGATATTCATTCGAAGTTCTTAAACTCAATTCTTGAAAATCCCATTAAAAAAAGTAAAAAATTCAAAAATTATATAGCTTCCAAATGACGATCCAGAATTGAAAACTTAGAATCAGATTCATAATTTTTTCATTTTATTTACATTTCTATTTAAATTCGCAAGTCCGATTAGAAGTAATAGTAAAAATAATAAACCGAAAACGTCAGAATCAAAATAATTGGATTCAGGCGTGAGAGTCTGAAACCAATTTCAATTTTTGACTAATAATGGAAATGCTGATTGAGAATCTAAATTCTGAAATCGTTTTTTTCATACTTCAGAAATTGTATTGAAATTCGGAAATAGTTGAAAAATTCATATTCTGAGTTCAGGTGAAGGATTAAGATTTAAAAATAATATTCAAAATGTAGATTAGGATACAGCTCGTAAAATAATCAAGATAAAATTATCAAGATGGCTTTTTCGGTAGTTCAATTTCAAATTCTTCAAAATTTTTTGAAAACACAATACAGCTGAAAATTACAAATTTTAAGTAGAATTTGAGTTTATGTTGCAATTTGATAATGAAAAAAACCTGGTTTTTATGTTTAAAAATCAATAAACTGAATTTTAACTATGAAATTGTTCTTAATGCAAAATATTTTCTGTAATCTTTTTGTAAAACAAATTGCAGGGAATTCCACATTTTTTGGTGTATTGTTAAATATTTTTAATATTGCAGTTTTTTTTTCCAAAAGCCAAATTTCAAACAAAAATCTAAACATTGGAATGATTTTGCAAGAATCAAATTTTGTTTACTTTTGAAAATTTGATTTATTTTGAAGAATTTCTTTAAAAAAAAACTTTTTTCAAATCAGATAAGCTGAACTCCTAAATTTTCACTATAACATTTTTGCTTGAAAAAATGCAATGTTTTAAGAAGCCTTTGAAGTTGAAAAGTGTTGCATGATGCCCCAGTTGACAGTACATAAAGAATATTTAGTAAGAAATGTGATACTGAGAATATCTCATTATTCGGGTTAAAGTTCTTTTATATAAATGATTATTGATTCAAAATCATTATACAGGTACTTTCGAAAATAAGTCCTAAAAGTTTCCAGTTTTTGAAGCTTCAAAAAATATAATTTATTCCAGGGAGAATTTACCGAGCCATGTCGGTGGAACGGATGTTTTCTTCGTTCAATCAAACAAATGCACACATTATTACAAACATACGCTAAGTAACGTTAACATTTTATTGTTTCTACAATTGGCTAAAAACATCTACACTTAATGAGAGTTTAGAGAATAAGGGCGGAACATTATGGGGTCATCTACCATTACACCTTTTCCCTCCTAAACATATCAACGCCTCAAAACTTGGTAGACTGGCGACATGAATAGCACTTCAAAATAGAACCGGTTGAAAAGATGTGACGTTAGATTTAAGGTGACCAACCGTGTTGAGAACAGTGGCGGTCCTAGAGCTGGCTCTTGGGGGGGGTGATTTTCCAAATTTTCAAAAATCAGTCAACGTATCTAAATTCATGGCGAAAAAAAGTTCATTTGGAGAGAGCGAGTGGGGGGGAGGGAAGGGGGGGGGGTTGAGTTTACAGTTTCAAATGAGACTTAAATATTTGCTGCACACCAGACCCCTGCAAAGGACACGTCCATGGGTTGGGGGTTTTGAATTTCAAATTTCAAAAATAAATCAGAATCAAAATTTCAAATCAATTTTATTTGTGGTTAGTCATTAATATATTATTCGAAATGTTGGTTCTTATTTTGTATTTTAAAAAATCAAGTATTTTCAAAACATCAGAAAAGGAATGCGAATTTAAATTTGGAATGAAGCCATAATTTGAACCAGAAGAAAAATATATCAAATATAACACCAGATTTGATAAAAAATTAAACTTGAATTCTAAAATAAATCAGATCAGGTCAGAATAATTGATAATAATGTTAATTTTTACATATTAATTTATTTGTTTATTTTTAAGATCCATGAGGAAAAAATGGATGACATGTGATTAAAATGCTTTTTATAAAATTCTAATCTCTCATTTTCAACATCCATACATTTCTTCTAACTTCCTATTTGCCAACAATTTTCATAATTTTAAAATGTTGTTAGTTATGTTCTTTTAATTTTTTAAAGTCACGGTGATTAAACTCTTCATAAATATGAAGATAAAAAAGATTAGTTTTTAACATTTGAAAATTTTTGATTTTTTTCTAATAAAAACGTCTTACCAAAATAATTCAAGAGAATGCATTTTGGTGTTTATGTTTTAATGATTGATTTAGTAGATTTTGGTGCGATGAACTCGAATCTTCAACTAGATTTTGTTTATCACCTCTTGTTTTGGTGATATGGAGTTTAATTTTTTTTAAATGAAACAGTTTTGAGTGAAGTCAATCATTCGATAAATGATGAACTTACAAGTTAACATGAATAAAAACTGATTCTGATAAATCTACAGTTTTTAATAATTCGGAAAGAAAAGTATTTCTGACATTACTAAAGAAAGTTTTTAAAAACAAAGATTTTATATCATTTAAAAAAAATGCTTCAGGCTGAAAACGATTCTTTAAACATTCGTTAAAAGTCTTTTATTTTACAGAATTAAGAACATTCATTTTTTTTTCACCTAAGTCAAAATTACTTGCGTTCTTGGGGAAAGAAATAAGGTATTAACCCATATTTTGAATTTTAATTGTAATGTTTAAAAGTTTTTTTTTTCAGAAAAGTGCAGAATTTACTTAAATAATTTTTAACCAATTTGAAAATAATTTCAGGCACCAACAAAAATCAAAACTTGCTCTTACATTCTTTTCATCTAAACAAATGTTGATTCTGTGGCCTTGTGCCTGAAAATGCGTTTTTGAAAAAAAAATTTCATATCAGCATAAAATTTGTAATGATTCAAACTTTTTTTTTATCTAAATGATTAATCATCAAAGTTGGATGAACTTGATAAGATACACTTCTTTAAAAAAAACAATATTACACGACCATGATGCACACTACTTCTCCTCTTCCCTTCAAATTTCATTGAACTAAATTTGAGTTTTGTATTAAATTTGAAATTAGAGAAATTTAAAAAACTTTTTCTACAAACATATTTTGATATCCTTTAAACAACGTATGCATCCCTTTAAAAAACAATCTGCGAATCTCTAACATTCACTGCGAACAACTGTTGATAAAAAAAGATCATTTTCGTCATTTGTATATTCAGCAGTTTAAAAAATTATCAATTTAAGAACTCTTTAAAGAACCTTCCGATATAAATGTAATTTTACAAATGAAAAAATACACACATTTTTATAGAAGAAAATATTAAAAAATTCTCAATTAATCTAAAGTATTTTTCTTGAGTATCTATATATCACCGCAAAACTCTCACCAATATTTTAGTGATTCTCGTTTAGCAACAATACCTCTGAAAATCCAAACATTTATTTGAGAAAGTGTTAACAATTGCTATGAATTTAGAACTGAATTTTTTTTTTTAAATATGTGGCTAAATCTTGAATCGAAAAAACGAATTAATATAAACTCTTGTTTCGATTCTTCAATTTCTAAATATAAATTTAATTCTAAACCAAAATCATTAAAATTAAATTTTTATGTATGCAGCTTTCGTACTTCATTTTTATTTGTTTTCTCTTAAATTTCAAGCTCTCATGGATTTTAAAATTTATTGGAACTGAATCAAAAGAAATTGTTACAAATTTGAAACGAATGATTTAGTAAAAAAGTGAAAAATCGTATTTTGCTTCGTACACTTAATATGTATATTATTATGTACTCAATAATTTCAAACTTATTGTACAATTTAAAATAAAGAAAATAATAAAGGGTTCATTTCTTAAAGCTTAAACTGTTTTCCAAGAAAAAGTCCTAATCAATTGCAATTGAAATAATGGAATTTTCAGATTGGAGCGCAGATTCAGAGTGGATTTGCAACTTAAATTAGCTTAATAATAATTCCTGCTCAAAATTTTAATCATGATTGTGTTGATGAGCTGCAGTATCGGCGATATAGTTGGTGTGAATTTGGAACTTCAGCCGTGTTGGTCAAAAATTAGAAAAATGTCTTGAGCGATTACCTTGTTCCCGAGAAAACAGTCGAGTGATGACGGGATATTATTATCACTGGTTTAATCTAATCTGGGAAAAATTGATACAAAGGCATATTTTCAGAGCCTATGTTTGAAAAACTGTTTTTGGAGGTTTATTCTTGAACTCAATTTTTAATCAGATTTTGTTTATCACCTCAAATTTTAGAAGTACAATTTTTGATGTTTTTAGAAAATTGAATAGATATGAATGTATAAAAAATGTATAAAAGAAGCATATATGGTCAGCAAATTAAATTAAACACTGTAAGTACCTCAACAAAAGTAATTTGGTGAAAATCGGTCTAGGGGATTGCAAGTTACAGCTGTTTTAGTTTGGTGGACCCAATTTTAAGAATTTAAGAAATTATTAAATTCTTTTATTTTAACAATCACCCCCACGGAGTGGAAAATTTTGAAAATTCGAAAGAACACCCACTAGGAAAAGTTCGAAGTTTTTATAGAAATTCCAACGTTTGCGAGTATTTTGTAACGGTTTTTTGTCGCTTGGGGGGGGTGATCACCCCGATCACCCCCCCATAGGACCGCGCCTGGTTGAGAATCAACAATTAAGGATCTTGAAGTTTTCACTTGAAATTTCCTTTTTGGTGAAAATGTATTGATGTAAAAAAATAAATTTAGGGCTCAAATTACATTTATTTTCAACTCTTGTAAACTCGATATATTCAGATTTTAGATTAGATTTTTGGTTATGAAGTATCTTGTACACGACAAAGCAATATTTTCAGCTGGATTTTCCTAAACCTGAAGATTAAGTACAAGCTTTTCTATCAACAAAAAATTATCAAAAATTACAATTTCTTTCGTTATTTAAATCCTGTGAAGAAGATTTAAAATAAAATTTAGATTTATTGAACAACGTAATTTTAAAAATGAATTCAGATCTTATTTTCCAATAGTGGTTTTCAACTGTTTTGTGTTTTTTTTTAAATTTTAATTCCAAATCTGAATTATGCCTTTTGCACCTGAATATAAATTCTGAATTCCTAATTTGAAATCCATTTTTAAATAGAAATTAAACACAAAAATTTCCAATAATTATGAACCAATGGTATTTTATAACAGAATCCTTAATCAGAATTCTTTGATTGGAATTTTGGATCTCTGATTTTCTAAATGAATTCTTTCTTCAATTGTTTATTTATTATTCAAGTAGTGAATCTGAATGAAAATTCCCAATGATGAAACTCTGATAGAATTAAGAGTACGTATTTCAAATCCAAATATTAAAAAAGGGTTTTTTATTTTAAAAGTTTCCTTTCAATATTCCAGAATAATGATTTTCGTACATGAAAAAAAAATTTTTTTAGATTCAAATGCAAAAGCAAGATTCAAATCAGGATTTTTTCCCAATGATAAACAGAACTGAAAATCAGGAAAATAAAATGGATACAGATTCCACAATCCGTTCACAGGAAGAAAAATTAAGATTTATCATGCAAATTGGAACCATATTATTGGAAATGATTCAAACCTAAGCTTACCAGATATTTCTCCGTACTTATGCGAACAGGGCGAATTCGGGGTATTTTTTTAAAAACCTTGCAAAATCCGAGCATTCGATTTCAAAGTTTACAACCTTAAATCTGAGTTATATTCAGTCAAATCAATTCAAGCCAAGATTCTTGTCGCAGTACTCGTTGAGAAAGGACGTTTTTTTTTTCTCGGGAGTAAAAGTCAAAGTTTTTCTGGTTCTCCTCGAAAGTCCGGTTTATATACCGTTGGGATAGTTATCCGAATTGATCCGGAATAGTGTGCCGTCACCGGGTAACAAGGAACTGGAACAGAAACGCTGAAATCGCCATCGATTGCCATTGGAAATTGAAATTTCACCATTGAAAGAGGTTTTCTGCAAACGCCATTATTTGGAAAATCTCGGCCTGCTCAGCACTGCCAACTTGATTGCCGCCTTCCGTGTTGGAAAGGTCCTTGCTGCCAAACAAAGCAAGAGGAAAACGGCCGCCAAACAAAGCCGCCCCAAGCCGTTCGACTGGTTTCGCCGGAGCCTCCTGGAAAATTACGCATTGGACAGAAACAAATCCAAAAATTGTAACTACATTTTTATTTTCCCTTTTCTTTATCTTGCCTTTTTCCCTTTAAAGTTTTATATTCGAATTGTGTACTTCATTCATTTTTATTTACGGGAGACGTTTTCGTCCCCGTAATTAAATATGAGTGAGGGCGGGGAGCTCGATGTTGCAGTTCCTATGGATGATTCGGGTTTCACTTCCAAAAATGTAGGTCACCCGGAGAATCCAAGTCTTGTCTCAGAGAACAAAATCTCAAATGACAAAGCGGGTTCTTCGGGTGTCCATGCAATTTCGAAAGAAGATCTCTCGCAATCATCCAGAGATACTCAAACAGCTCCCCGAGTCAAGGTTTATACAGAAAATTCTTCCTTCACTGGCCCGTGGGTGGTTTTCTTTCGGCCCAAACCGAACGGAAAACCACTGAATGTTATTCAGATTACTAAAAATCTGGCCAGGTGGTCCTCTGTAACCAATGTTACTAAAGTTAGACCAAACAAGTTGCGAGTGGTCGTGGCTAGCCTCAAAGCAGCCAATGAAATTGTTGCCAGCAATCATTTCAACCTAGAGTACCGGGTTTTTGTACCATCTCGACACGTAGAGATTGAGGGAGTGATCTCAGAAATGAGTTTGTCGGCAGAATATGTTAAGTCCAACGGCGTTGGTAAGTTCAAGAGCCTTGATTCGGCTTCGGTCAGAATCTTGGATTGCCGCCAACTCGTAACTGCCAACGTCGTCGAAGGAGTTAAAAAATATTCTCCGTCAGACTCATTTCGGGTAACATTTGAGGGTACTGCCCTCCCTCACTACGTGTTGATCGATGGTATGTTAAGGCTTCCAGTTAGACTTTTTGTGCCGCGGCCAATGAACTGTGCGAATTGTAAAAAAATGGGCCACACAACTTCACACTGCAACAACAAGTCTCGTTGCTCCCACTGTGGAGAAAATCATGGGGAAGACGTGTGCTTGGCATCAGCACATAAATGTGTTTATTGCGGAAGCCGTCCCCATGATTTGTCTTCATGTCCGGCCTTTAAGTCTAGTTGGGATAAACAGAGGCGCTCTTTGAAAGAACTCTCTAAGCGTTCTTATGCCGCAGTACTGAAGAGCGCCTCTCCACCGGCCCAATCTCAATCAAATAATATTTTTTCTGTGCTCTCGGTTGATGACGTTGACAGAGATACAACTGATGAAGAACAACCAACATCCTTAGTTTTAGGAAGCTCCCGAAAGCGCTCAAGAGTAACTTCTTCCAAAATTTCGAGAAAAGTTAAACTTATTAACCCTTCAGTCAGCTATGCTAAAAGATCTACTTCAGCTGATCAGGAAGCACCAATACCGCCCGGATTTCGCGGAAATATTTCAATTCCCAATGATCCAGCGATAGCTGAAACATCGAAATCTCCAAAACTTAATTTGATTTCATCTCCTGACGCTAGTCAATCAGGAATTTTTAAGTTGTCCGATATTGTGAACGAACTTTTTTCATTTTTTGATGTATCGGATTCCATCAGAAGCGTTGTTACCGCAATGCTTCCAATTGTAAAAACATTTTGTCAGCAATTGATGCAAACTTGGCCCCTTCTGTCAGTGTTTATCTCTCTTGATGGCTAATTTAAGCCGAGAGGTCAGAGATATCACTGTCTTACAGTGGAATTGTCGTAGTCTTATTCCTAAAATAGATGCGTTCAATTATTTGCTTCATAAAACTAATTGCGATATTTTTGCATTGTCCGAAACTTGGCTATCTTCTCAATCAAACATCTCATTCCACAATTTTAATATTATCCGTCTGGATCGTGACGATTCTTATGGAGGGGTGCTTTTGGGGATCAATAAGTGCCACTCTTTTTATAGAATTCACCTTCCTTTATCGGGCGGAATTGAGGCTGTTGCTTGTCATACAACCATAAGAGGTAAGGACTTATGTGTTGTCAGTTTGTACTGGCCTCAGAGAGTTGCAGTGGATCGAAGTCACATAGAGGACCTATGCTCAGTGCTTCCTGAGCCAAGGTTGATCCTGGGTGACTTCAATTCACATGGAACTGTCTGGGGAGAACAAATTGACGATAGTCGTTCTACTCTTATCTATGACATTTGCGGCAGTTTCAATTTAACGATTTTGAACACAGGTGACAAAACACGGGTACCTAAACCTCCTGCAAGACCGAGTGCAATTGACCTCTCACTCTGCTCAAATTCACTATCATTTGATTGCCAGTGGAAGGTGGTCCATGATCCTAATGGTAGTGATCACTTGCCTATCGAAATTGCAATCACCAATGGGTCCAACAATTCCAGTTCTGTTAATGTGGCATATGACTTAACAAAACACATTGACTGGAAAAAATATGCGGATACGATCATTTCAGCCATCGATTCTGTAGATACCTTACCTCCCTTAGAGGAGTATAATTTCCTTTCTCGTTTGATTTACGATTGTGCAACTTCCTCTCAAACAAAGCCCATCCCTAATTCATCTATGAGTAAAAGGCCTCCCAATCCGTGGTGGGACAGTCAGTGTTCCAAGCTTTTTATGGACAAATCGAAGGCATTCAAAGCCTTCCGAAAGCATGGAACACTCGACAATTTCCAATTGTACTTTTCCCTTGAAAATCAGTTTAAAAAACTTATAAAAGGGAAAAAACAAGCATATTGGCGTAATTTTGTGGGAGGCCGTTCTCGTGAAACATCTTTAAGCACTTTGTGGAGAGTGGCACGAAGTATGCGCAATCGTAATTCAACGAATGAAAGTGAAGAAAATTCACATGGTTGGATTTTCAAATTTGCACGAAAAATCTGTCCTGATTCCACACCAGTGCAAAAAATTATTCGGGAAGTATCTCCAGATAGGTGTGAGCTGGATTCCAATTTTTCGATGGTAGAATTTTCACTTGCTCTTCTCTCTTGTAACAATTCAGCTCCGGGAATTGATAAAATAAAATTTAACTTGCTGAAGAACCTTCCGGATGTCGCTAAATTTCGCTTGTTAAATTTATTTAACCAATTCTTGGAGCATAACATTGTTCCCGAAGATTGGAGACAAGTGAGTTATTGCTATTCAAAAACCTGGAAAACCAGCGTCCGATTATAATTCGTACCGACCTATAGCGATGTTGTCTTGCATACAGAAATTGATGGAGAAAATGATTTTGTTCCGATTGGATAAATGGGTGGAAACAAATGGTCTCCTTTCAGATACTCAATTTGGGTTTCGCAGGGGCAAAGGAACAAACGATTGTCTCGCTTTGCTGTCTTCAGAGATACAAATGGCGTACGCAAAACGTGAGCAAATGGCTTCAGTGTTTCTAGACATAAAGGGAGCTTTTGATGCAGTCTCAATAGATGTTTTGTCAGACAAGTTGCACTCCCGAGGCCTGCCTCCTCTATTGAACAACCTCTTATACAGCTTACTTTGTGAGAAACACTTAAACTTTGCTCATGGAGATATTTCAATAAGAAGATCTTCATTCATGGGCCTACCCCAGGGTTCATGTTTGAGTCCTCTTTTGTATAACTTCTACGTTAGCGACATCGACACTTGTCTCTCTGAAGGCTGCACTTTAAGACAATTTGCAGATGACGGCGTAGTATCTGTAATAGGTAATACTGAGTCACATCTGCACAGACCTTTACAAGATACTTTAGACAGACTGTCTTCCTGGGCTTTGGGGCTTGGGATCGAGTTCTCTCCAGAGAAAACGGAATGGTGGTTTTCTCTAAGAAGCGTAGACCTGCTCAGCCAAAGCTTCAACTCCTTGGTAGAACGATCACTCAATCGAGGTGTTTTAAGTATCTTGGGGTTTGGTTTGATTCCAAGTGTGCTTGGAGAGCTCATGTTGAATATTTGAAAGGAAAATGCCAGCAAAGAATTAATTTTCTCCGATCAATCACTGGCACCTGGTGGGGAGCCCATCCTGAAGATCTCATAAAATTGTATCGAACAACGATCCTCTCAGTGATGGAGTATGGCAGTTTATTTATTTATTTATTTAGTTCATCTTTGGTTGGAATACCGTACAGACTAACTTAAAACTAAGACATACTACTTAATTCTAATTTAAATCTACGTTTACACATATCGAAATTAAAAAGATGGTACACTGAGTTGAAACGTTCACAACATTTATCTATGGGATGGTTTCGGCCATATGCAGTACGGTGAAAAGGTATCCAGAGGAACTGACGTTGTCGTAGTGTCCTCGTTGATATGTAAAGGTTGACGCGTTCCAATACGTAAGCAGAGTCAACACGATTAGTTAAGACATCAAACATAAATGTTTGTTGTAGCTCGGTACGACGCTTTTCGAGAGAAGCAATGCTTATCAGAGCACACCTTTGCTCATACGGCGGATGTCGAAGTGGTTCGTTCCAAGGAAGTCGCCGGAGAGCGTACCTAACGAAGCTTCGCTGGACACGTTCAAGTCGGTAGCAGTGTGTACTCTGAGTAGGAGCCCATACCTGAGCGGCGTATTCCATAATGCTACGAACCGAAGAGCAGTACACTGCTTTCAGTGCATAGACGTCGTCGAAGTCTTTCGTGCTACGACGCAAGAATCCTAATACAGCAAAACCCTTCGCAGACGTGAGCGCGATGTGTTCAGCGAATGTTAGTTTGTTGTCAATTTTCACTCCCAGGTCGAGAATGGATTTGACATTCTCCAATGTTGAACCCGAGAGTTGATATTCGAAGTTGACTGTGTTACGTGCACGAGTGAAGTTGACTATCTTGCATTTTTTGGCGTTTGCCGTCATTCCATTTAAGCGACACCAGTCTTCTAATCTGCCGATGTCGTTTTGTAAGGCAAGACAGTCAACGGAACTGCTAATTCTTCTGAACAGCTTCAAGTCATCAGCATAAAGCAGAGTGTCGGATTGAAAAGTATTACATAGGTCATTCACGAAAACTATGAAAAGAAGGGGTCCAAGGTGACTTCCCTGCGGTACTCCAGATGGGGTGTCGAAAGTTCGTGATCGTGAATTCCTAATTTTCGTGAAAGCCTGTCGGTGCAATAGATAAGAAGCAATCCAATCAAGTGACCAAGCTGGAAACCCTAGGCGATCCATCTTTGCAAGGAGAATTCTGTGCGGGACACGGTCAAACGCTTTTGCAAAGTCAATATAGACTGAATCCACTTGACAACCTTTCTCCAGACTATTACTCAGGAAACTAACGTAACACATCAGATTCGTCACCGTAGACCGTTTCTTTACGAATCCATGCTGAGACTCTGAGATAAGAGGTTTTATGGCAGCATACAATCGCTCGTGCATTAAAACTTCGAAAACTTTTGAAATTGAACTCAGAATTGAGATTGGGCGGTAGTTTTCGACGTGATGAGCATTGCCTGATTTATAAATCGGAGAAATTGCTGCAACCTTCCAAGCACTGGGGAACGTCCTTTCGTTGAGCGATCGATTTAAAATACTGCAAATCGGAGCAGCTACAGATGCGGCGCAATGTTTCAGAACCACAGGAGGAATGCCGTCAGGACCAGATCCTTTCGTTGGGTCAACTGCGGTCAGCTTCTCGTAGATATCCTGAACGGAAAAGCACGGCAAGGGCAAGTTTATGTCGTAAGACTCGAGCGATGCGAGGTAGCTGTTGTCTGTGCCATTACTAGGTGGAGAGTAAACGCTTTGGAAGAATTCAGCAAACATATTTGCCGATTCGGTCAAGCTGGAGGAGGTTACACCGCGGAAGCTTACATCAACGGGGACTGCGGCGTTTTGTTTTTTATGTTTGAGATGTGTCCAAAATGATGAGGGGTCATTTTTCATGTTTTCTTGAAGACGCGAAACATGTTGACGGTGAAGCAGCTCGTTTAAACTTTTAAATTCGTTTTCTAAGCGTCTAAGATGATGTTTACTGTCTTCAGAGCGAATTCGATTGTAACTTTTGCGTGCTTTTCGAAGCTGGTTGCGTAAACGACGAAGATCAGAATTCCACCATTCGTGTTTCCTAGATATGAATGTATGGCGGCGCTTTAAAGGGACATTTTGTTTCAAAACTGCGTATAGTTTCATGTAGAACAATTCGACAGCAGATTCCACGTTTGAAGCCACATCAAGACATTCCCAATTGGTTGAGTCGAGAGCAGCTGCCAATAGCTCGAAATTACAGTTTCTGAAATCAAAATCGAGTTCACCAATAGGCTCTTCAGAAGGTCCAACGTCAAAGTCAACGTCGATGCAAAAAATATACGGCTTGTGATGGCGGTCCACCGGAACTATCGGGGTGGGAGATTCAATCATGTTTACTTTGACGGGATCGTTTGAGAAGGCAAGGTCTAAAAACCGTAGATTGTTGTTCGGTACGCCGCAAAGCTGATGTAACCCAGTGGAGAGTAGCGTTTCCGATAGAGCGATTTCAATTTCGGTTGAGGGGTTTGTCGGTAGGTAGCTATGAATGTCGAGATCATATGTCCAGTGGAGGTGTGGCAGATTATAATCACCCACAACAATGACGAAATCTCTGACAGATGCTTTACTGATAATCTCTTGAACGGCAGTTAAATGTGACTCATAGTTTCGGAGGCAGCTATTTGGTCGTAGATAGATGCAACACAAATATAGGGTAGTCCGGCCGATGTTGACTTTCACAGCGGTTTGTTCAAGATGTTCGCAGTTTTCAAAGACCAGAGGGATTGCACTGAGTCCATTTTTTACGGCAATCAACACACCTCCTCCTCGTCGAGCCGTGCTCGTGGCTGAACTGCGGTCACAACGATAAATGGAGTAGTTTGAGGCTAGTTCGCTATTCAGAATATTATTATTCAACCAGGTTTCAGTGATCAGTATGCAGTCGTAGTCACTTGCTGAGAGCGCGTTGTAAAAAGCTGTAGTCTTGGTACGCATACCGCAAGCGTTTTGGTAGTACAGAGCAGTGTTCCGATAATCACTCATTTTCAATGAATGTTTCTGATTGCACTTCGCACTTGAACGTACAGCGGTCGGGTTTCGTTATTGATTGCTACTGGACCTACCCGATCATCGATCGTTCAATTCATCGCTAAAATGCAGATCACCTCGCACGATGCTTGCTGTCAAAACAGTGCAGCACCATCATCAAATTGGAATCTCACCAATGCGCAATGCATATGGCGAATCTTGTTGGTCTTCGATCAAGAGTGAATGGATCAGGCAGTGAGTGAGTGATACATGAAGCCGATCATTAGCGTATTTTGTTTGATTTGATATATAGCAAATTAATAAATTTATTTGTTGTTATAACGTTTTTTAACATCAGTATGATCCAAATCAAATTGTAGTAGTTTGTGATGGAAAGATGTTCACTTTCGCCGTGTTTTTCAATTTTTACAAGTTCTTTTATTAAACTGTCGTCCGTCACGTTAAAACTACTGAGAATTTATTGTGTCCCGCACAACTGTTTAATTTTTCTCGTCCTGCAAAAAATAATTTTGAATTTCATATAATTCAGGCAGATACTGAGTGAGCGACATTCAGAATGGATCAGTTTGTATCTCACTCATCTCCGATATGCGATGTTTGCTAAACCGATGATTCTGAATGATGCGACTTGGTTTGCATAGCTGATTGGCGCGCTGATCGAGATTGCATACCAGCCAGGCGAAGCACTTGCGAGAGGCGCTATCCCATTATACAATCAGAATGTTTCCAACAGGAAACGCATCCTGAGTGTTTGTTTTGATTGATTTTCGGAACTCTGGTACAGAGAAATCGAACGGCGAGAAATTTGGTTCGGTGATGAAGTATTTGTCAATCTTTCATCAGAAGCGGGGTTAAGGGGCGAACATTCAACTAAAAATGGGGCTATTGAGTTGGGGTTATGTACGGTGTTGTTTGAGCTGTTGTATTCAGGGTCAACAATTGCTGTGTCGGAGCCCAAAAAACCTCATTGGATCCGTTTCCAGTGAATTCCCTGAAGCGAATGCCAACAGGCCAGGTCTCGGTGGCCAGTGCTTTACTTCTTAATTCAGCTTTTATGTCCACTTTGAAAGAGACGAAAGAGAGCGTGTTAATGTCTCTACCCCTAGGTACGAGTTTTCTTATTTTGATGTTATCGTCACCAAGATGATTTCGAATCATGTCCAGGACTCTATCATCTGAAACTCTGGGGTGTATTCCTGCTAGATAAAGCGAAAACGTAGGCACGACGGGCTCGGAAATTTGCGATGAGATGTCAGTATGCTCAGAGTTAGTCCCTTGAGCACACAGACGAGGAGGAGGTGGGCGACGGGGAGTGGAACTACGGTTATCGTCGAAACGTCGTCGTTTGGCACTAAACGTAGGAACGTTTAGTTGGTTGGAGCGGGGCGAAGCTTTTGGAGTCGGATAATCTTTCAAACCAGTGCGGATTTCACTGCGAATGAGTTTTAGAATACTGTCCTGAATTTCGTTTTTCAATGCAGTTTTGAACGAATCAACGAAGTCGTCATTGGCCGCAGTAACAGATATCATAGCATTCTTGAAACGGGCATTTGAAAGCATATTTTTGCAACACGTACAAATCCAGATCAAATTATGATTGTTTGCTTTTCCATCAATCATTATTTTCGATAAACCCGAGCATCTCGTACAAACCTTTGTAGAGCAAAAACCTTCGCATTGAACGAAATCGCCTTCAAAGGTTTGAGCGCACTTTTCGCATAAATGAGTCATATTCAAATGTTACTCGAGATAGTAGAAGTGTTTATCAACAGATGGCGCTGTTATCGCTAGAGCGAACAAAAAGATGCGGGTTGGGCGTACCGACGGATGAATGGCTGGCTCTCTATTGTTGACGTTTTTGTACTTACAATGACGACGCTGATGTAAACAAATGCCGGCGATGTAGCGACGCTATTCTCACTGTAAGTGTGAACGGGACGGCTTCTGTTGTTATGGTTGCTCGGATGTTCGGATCGTCAATGATAAGGCGGGAGGAAAATCGGTTTTCTATTGGCAAGAGTGGTCGGTAACAGCAAATTGTGTACACAATATTAAGCTACGAAACGGCAGGTGAGTTGTTCCTT
>NC_073691.1:57577108-57627108 GCF_029784155.1 Uranotaenia lowii | reverse complement strand
TTTAGTCCAAGAAAACGAGTAGAGCGTTAATTTGTGGTATAAAAGTTCTGGACTGCTTAAAATAGTTAACTGACATCCGGCACTTTTTTGGGACAAGTTTACCTTCCACTGAAACTGTTTAAGACACTCAAGCACAATAAATGTAAAATACAACATTACCGCATCAATCATAAAGTGATTGCCATAAGCTGCGACGCATATGAAAATTTTAAAATGAAAAAACAATCACATTATAGCAGAACTTTTCCCATTTTATAGGAAAACTGTCCTACACAATATATAAATCGGTAGAATGTTTAATAAGATTAACAATTTCGGTTTAAACTTTTGTATATTCATTCGAAAGTTATGAATTTGCCTGATTCGCACTACATTTAATAGTGTGTCCTTTCCATATGCATGACTCGAAAAGTATGTAAACAAGCGGCACACATGCGACATCTGCGATTTTGAAACAGACACACGAAACTCAACCGAACTGTCAAGTTGCCAGGGGGTTGGTCTGTTCTCTGTGGTAGAAATAATTTTAAGCTACTGAACTCTGATGTTTGTCCTTTTGTCGTATACTCCCTTTTCAACTTTTGACCCATGATTGTTTACACAAAGAATGTGATGGTATTAGTGAGTGCAGGATTTTTATCTGTCAAATCAGATTTTCTCAAAAGTCTTAAAATTCATGCAATTGACAATATTATCATGATTTTAATGAGATACATCCACAGAGAACAGACGTACAAGCTAGCCCACGAAACTTGTGTAAAAATCCCAACACCCTTTTTGAACAATTTTTTGTTTTTTGGCTGGGCCACCAGATGTCTCCAAACACACCAAAGAGAACTGTCAAAAGAAAGCTAAGAAAAAACAGAGGACTGAACCAGCTGTCAAATCGCAAACAAACGCACCGTACCAAATTTTTGGTACCAGAACGTCAGTGTGGTTCCCGAAATAAAACACTTCACCCCATAACAGGCTCGGAATAGGGTAACATTTTGGTTGCCAAACGCATCTGTTGTTGTCATACTGCAGATTTAGAATCAATTTTAACAAGGATTATGCTGAAAACTCTGCATTTTGTGCCCAACCCTAATTTATTAATGTTAACAAAGATCCCTTTGATTGACATTCCCGTGCCGCAGATATCATTTTTAGGATTATTGAAAAATTGCCTCTGGTTGAAATTTTTACAATTAGGACGCCATGTTGCCCCTGAACGTTTTTCGCTCGTTTCATTTTCTTCTTCCTGCGGGTTTCTTGACTGAAAACTTGGTACGGGAATTTTTGTTTTCTTCAGCCCCTTGAGAAAAAACGACTAAGTTTCAGTCAGTTTTCTATAGGTCGTATGAGCTGCTTAGCATGCTTCAAGAAAATCGCTGTTGATGTTTCGTAATACGTTCATCATGTTGCATGACAAAAAATCATAAAAGTTATTATCTTTTTCGTTCAAATTTGTTAGAAATACAAAGTTTAAAACAGCTGGATGCTAAAGTGATATGTGAAAGTAACCCGCTTTGAGAAGCCTAGAATCAGTACTGCTGGGTGAGACTAATCGTCAAGAATGTTCTTGTATTTGACTGGACATAGGTGATGCATTTTCTAACATAAATTACTGTTCAAGAAGTGCGAAAACTTCTACCAAAGCCGTTAGTTATCTTAACTGCCATGGTAGTGCAAAAATAAAGAAAGTGAAATTTTGCCCAGTTAAAAGTAACTCTGATTTCATTTATTTAGGAATAAATTAAAGCCGTCCATTTTACTGAGACATGGGACTGATGTTTTGTGGGTTCATATACGATTACGCCCTTTCGAAAATTGGACACTTAAAAGTTGATTTGTAACTTTTGAACGGCGCAACAGATGGTACTGTTTGTAGTCAATTTTGTCGAGACCGACCCGTCCTTCCTATTCCTGTTCACTTCTCAATCTCTAAAACTTCCTCAACAAAATTCATTTTTTCTACACAGCCATCTTCACTCATAGAAATTAGTCTGTAAACTGATTTAACCGTTTCCTTTCAACTCCTGACACGTACACATTACTCTCTTCTTCTGAAACTCTACACAGTCTTCTCTCTCTGATTATAACGAACGCTCTCATCAGTTCCCGAGTAAATAGCTGTAATGTGATCCCTCCTGTTCTGCTGTACATAGGGTTGCCAACCTTTCGTTTGTTTATTTTTTTTCTTTTATTTAATCTATACCTGCTATATTCCCTACATTCGCCTCCGCCTCTATACTCCTGAAGTAATTCTAGAAATTATTGATTAGAAGTCATTGAGCATGGTTAAATTTAAAATCTCGAGGGGTTGCATTTCGTTTTCATTCAATTCATGATACTTATTTGTTTACCATATAAGACTATCCTATTTCATTCATTGTTTATTGTTCCTCAACTCATAGATTTATCAAATCTCTATGAGGATGGCTTTTTTGTAAGAGTGTTTCATTTATCATCTGTACACTTTTTTTCAATCCCTATTTTTATTTCTCTCATTCGATTACGTCACTATTTTTAAAAAACTTTTATATCCATGATTTGAAATATTCTTTTCTCTCTTTATTCGTGATAAAAAATGTTTTTCTCCTTTTACCGCTCTATATTTTAGTCTTTTTCTCTTAATGAATAGCCTTTTTTTTCAATATTTCTGTCTTTCTCATTCCTCTTCTCCATTAAATATTTATGATATTCAACTGCTGTTATTGTTTCTTTTTTTCAATCTTAACTGCATTTTCTATTTCCATTAACTTCTTATTTTTCTTTCTCTATTTGCCGTATTCCTTCATTTAACTTTATCTTACGTTCTCCATATCAGAATCCATTTTTTTTTATTCTTTTTACATTGATTGTAACTTTTCCACTTTTTTTGATACTTTCTTTTCCAAAAATTTCAATCATTTTTTTAAATTTTACTTCCTTTCCTCATCATCCATTTCTCATCCTCAATTTCTCTATCCTTCGCCATTCCATTTTTTTTTAAACTAAAATTTCCATTCTATATTTTTTCTTTCTATTCTCTTTAACCGTATGACCTTTATCATAATTCCTTAATACTTCCTTCATTTGCCTGTTTCATTTTTTTCACTAAATTTTGAAATCTCCCTGGTGTTCGTTTCTTTTTTTATACATATACTAATTTCTATTCTTAATTTTCATAGCAATTGTCCAAATAATTTATCCTTTTTGTAAAATCTCGATCTTTATTTTCATTTGGCTATTCTATCATTTTATATCTGAATTTACCGGCTTATGTTTTCCATTTTCTATTCTCAGTGTATATTCTATTTTCAATAGTTTAGTTTTTCAAGTTCGGTTCTCCATTGTTAATTCTCATTCTTGATTTTCAACTCATGATATTGTTTTTATTTTAATTTTATTTTTCAATGTTACTGTACTTTATACTATCCTTTCTTATCCATTCTTGAACTCCACTCTGTTTTCTATCTCTATCTTTTCATATTTCATTCTTCATCTTTCTTCATTTTTCTCAATTTTAACTGTTTTTCATGTATTTTTTTGGAACTCTCTTCTTATTTTGCGTTCCTCCTTTTCCAAACTCATCCATCTCCGTGTTACAGAATCCATGTTGATTTTACCTCTTGTTTTATATTGTTTTCATAACCATGCTTTTTTTTATGAAACATACTACATTTTCCTACAATTCGTATGCCCTTCTCTTTTTTTTAAAACCTCCATTTCTATTCTACCTTTTGCTTATTGTTTTTTTTTTGTGTATAATATTTTGCTTTTTTTAATACAATTATCCTTTTTTAAAAAATCTTAATTTCCAATTTTCTTTTGTTCATTCTTCTTTTACCCATGATTAATTTTTGTTCCTCTTATTACTGCTATATTTTCTTTTTTTTTTTACCTTCAATCCATTTCCTGTTATCAACTCCCGTTTTCCATTCTACGTTTTTCATTGAGTAATTTTCATTTTTGATTTTCAACTACCCGTATGGTTTTATTTTCATTGATTTTTTTCTCAATTAAATGTCTATTTCCTTTTTTTTTATTCTCTTCTTTTGTTTGTTGCTTATCAAACTTCTCTTTTCCTTCTTCAGTTTCCAATTTTTAATTTTTATTTTTATTTTTACCTTTTCACCTTTCTTTTCGGCCTTTATTCGTTTATTTTCTGTACACTATTTTCCATTTATTATTTTCATTTCCGTTATCCAATTAGATCCTTCTTAAGTCCTTTCTTCATTTTTTTTTAGTTATCCTTTCCTTAATAACCGGTCATTATTTTCCATTTTTCACTCTCAATGAATCTCCTATTTTAAATTCTCCCATTTTTCGTGGCATATTTTTTCTGCTTGATTTTCAACTCGCGGTATCATTTTTGTTTTTATTACTATTTATTCTATACTTTTTATATGAATGGAGCTCAACATTCTATTTCTCTCATTCTTCTTTCAATCTATTTAACTTTTTTTGTCCTATATTTACTTTACTTTTTTTTTAATTTTTCATACTCTTCTCTTAACATCCTTTGTCATTCTCCCTTTTAAAAAATCGAGTTTTTTTCTACACTTTTCCCTTTATTATTTCTCTTTTATTTTGCACTTTTCTAACACTCATTTATTTTAAAGCATCATTAGTTTTCTTCGATTATTTCTTTTCATACTCTTCTTTGCTTTGAATTTTCCATTCCGAACTCCCCTATTCTCTTTATTCCAAATCTCCATTTTACAGAATCCATATTTATTCTTAATTTTTTTTTACATTGACTTTTTTTTTAAACTTCGCACTTGTGATAATAATTCATTTTCTACTTCAATTTATTTAACATTCTTTATTTTTATATCTTGTTTGTTATTTTAATTTTTTTCAAAATTTAACTAAAAATTCCATTCTATATTTTTTCTATCTATTCTCTTTAACCGTATGACCTTTATCATAATTCCTTATAACTTCCTTCATTCGCCCGTTTCATTTTTTTCACTAAATTTTGAAATCTCCCTGGTGTTCGTTTCATTTTTTATATACTAATTTCTATTCTTAATTTTCATAGCAATTGTCCAAATAATTCATCCTTTTTGTAAAATCTCGATTTTTATTTTCATTTGGCTATTCTATCATTTTATATCTGAATTTACCGGCTTATGTTTTCCATTTTCTATTCTCGGTGTATATTCTATTTTCAATAGTTTAGTTTTTCAATTTCGGTTCTCCATTGTTAATTCTCATTCTTGATTTTCAACTCATGATATTGTTTTAATTTTAATTTTATTTTTTAAAGTTACTGTACTTTATACTATCCTTTCTTATCCATTTTTAAACTCCATTCTGTTTTCTATCTTTATCTTTTCATATTTCATTCTTCATCTTTTTTCATTTTTCTTAATTTTACCTGTTTTTCATTTATTTATTTTTTTGGAACTCTCTTCTTATTTTGCGTTCCTCCTTTTCCAAACTCATCCATCTCCGTGTTACAGAATCGATGTTGATTTTACCTCTTTTTTCATATTTTTTCATAACCATGCTTTTTTTTATGAAACATACTACATTTTCCTACAATTCATATGTCCTTCTCATTTTTTTTTCAAACCTCAATTTCTATTCTATCTTTTGCTTATTGTTTTTTTGTGTATAATATTTTGCTTTTTTCGATTCTATTACCCTTTTTTTGAAAAATCTTAATTTCCAATTTTCTTTTGTTCATTCTTCTCAAACATTTGTTCAGCTTCTTTGCTTTGTTATTAGTGCTGCGTTGGTCTTGGATTTACCGCATTTTACGCCATTGTCGAAACCGACCGAAACTATCACCATTTTCTTTCGCTCTAAATGTTCTTTTTTTTTTTTTGCGCCGAGATTTATCACCCGATCCGTTTCTCACAACATTCATCTGTCAACTGATCCTTCCGTCCGCTTCTTTTCCCGTAGCGCCGTTCTCTTTCTGCTCTTCCAAAACTCTACACATTTTTCTTCTCTCATTTTTACGAACGCTCTCACAAGAGCCCTACGAGATGACGAGTACTTAGACGTTCCACGTTTTCCTCATTCTAGAGTTGCCAATATTTCAGTTGTTATTTTACCTTTATTTTATTTACGATATTTTCTATTCGCATTATTCCCTACATTCGCCTCCACCTCTATTCTCCTTGAGTTATTTCAAAAGGCTTTTCAAATAAATTTCAGAACATTTTACCGCGTCCTTCAGTGGTTTGTACCTGGCCTCCTCATCAACTGCACAGGCTGTCAGAGTGTGTGCAGTTTTACTTATCAGCTGTACTGCCCATCACAGGGTTTGCATTTAACGTTTACATCAACTGTACTACTCTTCCAGGAGTTTGTACAATAAATCATCAGCTGTACCTCCCTTCTCAAGGGTATAATGTATTTTCAGCAATGATATTACCTCTACCATGGATTTGTACGTTACCACATAATAAATAGTACTGCCTCTTCAGGGCGTTTGTACCTTATCTCATCAACTGCACTTCTCCTCTCAGATTGTTTGTACCTTCCTCATCGTCTGTACTGCTATCTAATGGCTTTGTACCTTATGTTTTAATAAACAGCACTACCCCTTTAAGGGTTTTGTACCTTCACTTATCGTCTGTACTGCCCCTCTCACTGGTATGTGCCATTCATCATCAGCTGTACTGCCCTTCTCAGAGCTTTTATATCTTTTACTCATCGTCTGTGCTGCCCCTCTCAGGGATTTGTGCCATCCCTCCTCAGTTGTACTGTCCTTCTCAGGGGTTTGTACGTTAACTCTTCTCAAATTGTACTGCCCCTCTCAGGGGGTTGTACCTTACACTTTCGTCGTCTGTACTGTCCCTCTCGGATATTTGTACCTTAGGTGTTAACCAACTCGTCTGCCCCTCTCAGAGGGTAGTACTTTCACTCATCAGCTGTACTGTCCCTCTCAGGGGTTTGTACTCTACCACTCCATAAACTGTACTGCCCCTCTTAGAAGTTTGTACTTCAACTTTTATCAAACTGTACTGCCCCTCTCAGGGGTTTGTACCTTAAGTGTTAATAAACTGTGCCCCTCTCAACGGTTTGTACCTTCACTCACCAGCTGCCCTGCCCCTCTCAGGGGGTTGTACTTTCACTCATTAGTTGCACTGCCCCTCTCATGGGGTTTGTACCTTCACTCAACAGCTGTACTGTCCCTCTCAGGGGTCTGTACCTTACCACTCCATACTCTGTACTGCCCCTCTCAGGGGTTTGTACTCTATCACCCTATAAACTTAACTGCCCCTCTCAGGGGTTTGTACTTCAACTCATCTCAAACTGTACTGCCCCTCTCAGGGGTCTGTACCTTACATTTCCATCGTCTGTACTGCCCTCTCAGAGGTCTGTACCTAAAGTGTTAATATACTGCACTGCCCCTCTCAGGGGTTTGTACCTTCACTCATCAGCTGCACTGCCCCTCTCAGAGGTTTATACTCTACCACTCTATAAACTGTACTGCCCCTCTCAGGAGTTTGTACTTCAACTCATCTCAAACTGTACTGCCCCTCTCAGGGGTTTGTACCTTAACTCATCAGCAGCACTGCCCCTCTCAGGGGTTGGTACTCTATCATTCTATAAACTGTACTGCCTCTCTCAGGGGTTTGTACTTCCACTAATCTCAAACTGTACTGCCCCTCTCAGGGGTTTGTACTTCAACTTTTATCAAACTGTACTGCCCCTCTCAGGGGTCTGTACCTTACATTTGAATCGTCTGTACTGCCCCTCTCAGGGGTTTGTACTCTACCACTCTATAAACTGTACTGCCCTTCTCAGGAGTTTGTACTTCAACTCATCTCAAACTGTACTGCCCCTCTCAGGGGTTTGTACCTTAACTCATCAGAAGCACTGCCCCTCTCAGGGGTTTGTACTCTATCATTCTATAAATTGTACTGCCCCTCTCAGGGGTTTGTACTGCAACTCATCTCAAACTGTATTGCCCCTCTCAGGGGTTTGTACCTTAAGTGTTAATAAACTGCAGTTTTTGTATTAACATTTCACCTTTCCGTTTTTTTTCTATTTAGAGTGCATCTTTAATTCGTCATTCCTCCATTTCTTTATTTTGCATCCTCGAATAACCATTTTAACTCTCCTATTTTTTCGTTTATCGTTTCTAATTTTTCACTTTTCCACTATTCCTCATTCCGTTCTTTCTCTCCTTTCTCATTTTTTTTTTTTTAAATTCCAATCTACCGCCATTCCAAATCTTCCTTTTTCATTCTCATCTTTTCACACTCCATTTTATTTTCTACAATATGCCCTTTTTATACAGTATTGTTTAAACCCTCCAATTGTCCCTTTTCAAATTTATTTATCTTTGTTCCCTTATTTTATCTTCTTTTTTCGCTATTTTTTCTTGTTGTATCCTTTTCCGATATTTTTTATTTCATTTACTCCCTTTCTCCATTTCATACTTTATCAATAGCCGTTCATCCTTCTCCCTTTCTTCGTTGTTCCTTCATCATCTTTAGTTTTTTTTCACATTTTTTTTCTTATATTCATACTTTTTTTTAATATTTTCGATTTTTTTGCCTTATTTTTTTCTTCATTTTTATGAAACATTTCTTATTTCTCATCTCTCACTTTTCCATCGTACCTTATTCCATTCTATCCCTCCTTTCTCATTCTCGTTTCAGCCTTTCAACCTATAGTTTACTCCCTTTCCAAATCCTCCCTTTCTCATTCTCATTGTTCACACTCCATTTACTTTTCTACCTTGTGTTCTCTTTTTTAACAATATTTTTCCATTTCCTATTTAATTTTTTTTTTGACTCTCGAATTGTTCAAATTCAATATTTTCTTATTTTTTTTTTTTGTATCCAATCTTGTATCGGTTGTTTTATTTTTATTTTCCTTCATTCATATATTTTTTAAAATAATCATGATTTTAACTTTCCAATTGATCAATTGAATTTTGTTTTGATTCAGTGCTCCTTTTTTAATTAACCGTTATTATTGTTTTTCCCTGTTCCATCATTCCTTGTTCCATTCTTTCCTCCTGTTTAATTTCTTCATTTATTTTCCATGACCATTCAACCTGCTATACACTATTTTCCTTTTTTTATTTTTCTTCAATTCCATATTTAAAAAAAAATTATTCAAGCTTTCCCACTTACTATCAGATTATGTTCTTTTTGAGCTCACCATACTACTTAATTCATTTACCGCTATGAATGTGTCATTTTTCACTTTTTCAAAACTATTATTTTATTTTCTAGGAAGAAAAGTCATTCTTTAACCTTTTTTTTAGTCGTTCATACTTCTTTACCGCTCACAATTTTTTTTTCAACAAGCCATTTGCTTTTCTTTCTTTCATCTATTCTATAGAAAATACAACATGATTTTTTTTTAAATTTTCCTTTGTTCAACCACATTATTGATTTTTAATTATCTTTATTTCAACTCTCCAACAATTACATTTCGGTTTGTTCCCATCAATTACTTCACCTTTCCTTTCTCATCCGCTGTTCTATATTTCTCATTTTTAATTTTGTCCTCTTCACCGTTCATCTTGCGCCTTTGTTGTTTTTTTTTTAAACTATAATTTTTCACTATCATTCTCAAAAACATCTCACTCCCATCAATGATTTTTTTCATTTTCCATTCTTCACTTTCCTATTCTCATTCCTCACTCCATAATCCGCATTTATGGAATCTATTATTTTCCACTTTCTAACCCCAACTCTCCTCAAGCGCACTCCAAAGTTCTAAACAAACACCTGTGTAGAGGTGCCTCATTCAAGCTCACTGCACTTATGCATCAAAAATGGCTAACAAACGCCATCAAGCATCTCCATCTTCCGTTGCGTCTGTGCAAAATTGACCACTTTAATCCTCCAGTCAATGGCAAAGCTAGTACTTACCGACCACGCCATTGTCGAGACCGACCCGTCCTTCCTATTCCTGTTCACTTCTCAATCTCTAAAACTTCCTCAACAAAATTCATTTTTTCTACACAGCCATCTTCACTCATAGAAATTAGTCTGTAAACTGATTTAACCGTTTCCTTTCAACTCCTGACCAGGGTTGCCAACATTTGTATTCGAAAATCAGGGAACTGGTTTATTAAAAATCAGGCAAAATCAGGCAACGTAAGTAACGGAAATTTCGCGCAAAGTGATGACCTTTTTTTTTTTTTTGGTCATCAATCTACATTTTCAGCTCAATATGCATTGTGAGCCTACTTCGCTGAATTATTCCACTCAATCAAAGCACTGCAAAGATTCCCGTTTTTTAATAACAATTAAAGGGAATCTTTCGATTGCTTTCATTCAGCTACATTTTCACTTTTTAACTTCAGTAATGGTGCCTAATCCAGTTCTTTACTACCCATTTTTCATCACATTCGCAAAAATCAGGCATATTTTCAAAAATCAGGGAAATTCGACGGCTTATCAGGTTGTCAGGCAGAGCCTCGAAAAATCAGGCATTCCCTGAAAAATCAGGCACATTGGCATCTCTGCTCCTGACACGTACACATTACTCTCTTCTTCTGAAACTCTACACAGTCTTCTCTCTCTGATTATAACGAACGCTCTCATCAGTTCCCGAGTAAATAGCTGTAATGTGATCCCTCCTGTTCTGCTGTACATAGGGTTGCCAACCTTTCGTTTGTTTATTTTTTTTCTTTTATTTAATCTATACCTGCTATATTCCCTACATTCGCCTCCGCCTCTATACTCCTGAAGTAATTCTAGAAATTATTGATTAGATCCTACCGACTGCGCCATTGTCGAGACCGACCCGTCCTTCCTATTCCTGTTCACTTCTCAATCTCTAAAACTTCCTCAACAAAATTCATTTTTTCTACACAGCCATCTTCACTCATAGAAATTAGTCTGTAAACTGATTTAACCGTTTCCTTTCAACTCCTGACACGTACACATTACTCTCTTCTTCTGAAACTCTACACAGTCTTCTCTCTCTGATTATAACGAACGCTCTCATCAGTTCCCGAGTAAATAGCTGTAATGTGATCCCTCCTGTTCTGCTGTACATAGGGTTGCCAACCTTTCGTTTGTTTATTTTTTTTCTTTTATTTAATCTATACCTGCTATATTCCCTACAAATTTCTAACGTATGTTTTGGTGATAGCATTTGAAATATTACACACTTTTTTGACGATCTTTTGTTCGAGCTTGTACGTCTGTTCTCTGTGGTTTTGGTGAAAAAATCAGCATAATATTACGAACACTACCAGCTAAAACTATAACTATTATGGTTCTCATTAGTGCTTGTTTACGTGAATAACTCTACAAATATGGTTGACTCTACAAATATGGTCCGTTGAAAAGCTTAAGCTAGTTCGAGCAAAGACATAAAAGTTATTGAGCTAGAATAAAGATATTTTCCAAGAGATTTTTAGCTAAAGTTATGGAAATTAGCCTCATAATGAAACGTGCTCATCTTTGCTCTCACCCGATCAATTTTATGGTCGGAAAATAAACCGAATTATATTTTTGTTAACTTTAAAAAACAGATAGGGTAAATGTACCCGACCTTGGCACCTAAGGTATGGTTTACCCTTTTTTTTCGACATTCCTACCTTCCTGATGAGTGCACCATATAACATCCTTTGAAGAATTTACCTGCTAACTTGCTTAGAGTTCAACAAAAATATGTTTTCTCTATGGAACTTTCATAAATGTGAGTAAAATGCTTGCCAAGTACTCACTGTGGTGCTCCAATTACTTGGCCGCCGTACTAATTGTTTGCCGTTTCGATGATCCGATTCTTGGCCACCAGCAAAGTGCAATAGATCTTTACCAACAATGCTCAATTGACAGTTAACAGAATCGTTGGCTATTCTGAATATAAGGCCACTGACAGATTGACGTCAGCTGAGCGTAAAGTTCTATGCGACGATGGAACACCGGGCGCCACTCATACAAACAAAAAGGCTTTTGAAAACATTGATGAAATTTGGTTGAAAGGGAAGCACAAAATAAGCTTTCATTTCAAAAAGTCGGAAGTCCTGAAATTCCGCAATGCGATGGCGACACATAGGGTTATTTTCACTACCAAACAACTGTCTTCATATTGTGGAGTTTGGCTTCATAAAGTAAGAAATTGAAAAATTCCTTGAATGGTATTTTAAAATTTTGCCCTTTTGAATTTGTTAGCTGAGATTATGAGCTTCTACACGGAAAATAATAAAAAGGTAAAATTTACCGAGATAAAAAGGTGAATGCTTGTGAAACCCAAAAAGGTAACTTTTACCTCACCGAGGTGAAACTCACCTCGAAACGAGGTAAAGTTTACCTGAATCGAGCAGACAAAAAAGGTAGAATTCACCTAGAAAAAAAGGTAAATGCAAAAAAGGTACTTTCTACCTCTTCGAGGTATAGCTTACCTCGTAGCGAGGTGAAGGTAACTATTTCCGAATCTGTTTATTGAGGTTAAGTGGTTGTTTTGTTCAGGAAAAAGTGTTGTTTCACCTGCTGAGTTACGAAATGTTTTTCTTTTCAATCCGGAACAGCGAATATTGTCCTCCAGCTGGCCGGATGAGGCGGAAAAGTTTTTTTTTTTTTTCATTTGGAAACAAGTTTTGCATGATGCGTAACAACAATCGGAACTCGAAACAAAATTAACAATCAACAGTAAGATCTTTACTTTTTCATTTATTCATATATAATATATTTAAACACATTCCAGGGTGCTAAAATGATGCATTATGATATTCCATCGATATACTGCTCATCAAGAACGGATCCGTTGAAAACCGTTCCGAAACCGGATTAGGCTTCCATTATTCATCTCTCCCCGCGGCCACAACAAGTTGAGGTGCTCCTGCGTGTTATTCTTCCAAGCTGAACTGTTGGAGTGTATTCGGGTTCGGAACCTTCAAATTTTCGTTTCCAATACCCGGAGGAGTATAAAGAAAAGAAAAACGGTGATTAAATGGCCGGATCACCACGAAAAAGTTTTCGTTGTTTGGGAGGCGGAAGCTGGTCGGTCTGGTCATCGCTCGAAGTACGGCGGCAGGTAATTATAAATTCCGTTTTAATATTTCTGATTGGAATACTGAACCAAAGCAATTGAACCTTAAGGGTTTTGATCCGGTCGGTGAATGACGATGCATGTTCTAGAAAAAAAAAACTCAACATGTTTTATTTTTAGGCCGACGTAGAACCACCGGGTTATTTCCGACAAAGCGGAAGCCAGTCGCCCATCGTGCCGTATGCAAGAGGCTGATAAATATTTGCAATGCTGTTAATTCGGATTAAAGTTCCTCTGTTACCCATCCTGTTGCTCTTCGAAACGCTATGACAACAAAACTGATTCAATCGGAAATCAAAACAATACGGTTAGTGAATTTTTCTTATAAAAGTCTGGTCAAATTCCTGTAATGTTGAATATCGCATTTCTGTTATCTATCATTCGTATAGGCGACAGGAACCCTGGCGATAGGATGTCCGTTTGAAGCTACCCGGTTGGAGTAGAGATTCGTCTCCTGCAAGCAAAGGTCAAATGCCAGTTGCCAGCAGTAGTGGATCGGTAGCGAAACGATGGAACTAAATTGGTTGCCTTGCCCATTTTAAGTTGAGAGGATTCATGGAAGGTTCCACCGTAAGCCGTTACCTTCACCCAAAACTTAAGTTTTGATAAGACTCGTTGCATTCAATGAATCAGATAACAGCTCACGAAAATATTCCATATTCACCAATATTGCCATTAGATGTAAGATAATGTTTATATAGAAGACATATATAACTCCAGAAACTCGAGCGAAAATGAATAAAAAATCAATATGAATGAATCTGGGTTTTTGTTATTGAATAGATAGTATTCCAATGATTCAAACCAACTGAAATATAAAACATGTACCTTTTTGCTAGGTGAATTGAAAAAAGGTATAATTTACTTTTTTGCTAGGTGAATGAAAAAAAGGTAAAATTTACCTTTTTGCTAGGTGAATGAAAAAAAGGTAAAATTTACCTCAAAAGAGGGGTGGAAAAAAAATACCTCTGCTTCTCGGTAGATTTTACCTTTTTTTTATTCTCCGTGTAGCAAGAGCCATCTCGAATGCCCGGGGCGTTGCGCAGTGGTTTGACACGCCAAATAGATGTTAGAATGTAAACCTTGCTAAAACTTTTTTTTTTAATTCGACTCACATAAGATATTTTAAGGAATAATTGGAAAGCAAACGATATTTTCCTGAACTTCCAACTTCTGTTTCCATGAAAAAAAATTAGCACAAAAATCCAAAAAATTAAATATGAATAAGTACATATATGGTTCCCAAGCAATAGAAAACGATTCCAAAACTCAATTAATCATGTATTTTATTTACTAAAGTCATAAATTGCCATCGATCTAACAATTTTTAGATAAGAAAAACACTTAAGTCTTGTGAGAAGCTTAATTTAATTTAGTTTTTTTTTTAATATTTCGAACCACTGTGTTCTGTAGGAGACCACGTGGCTTGTGCTCGGCAGACTGCAATGCAAATGAGACATTCCACCGTGACGTGAAATCGCTTTTCCGGACTTTTCTGCACTTTTATCGTTCTAGAAGTCAACCAATTTACTTGAAAATGAAAAAAATTGTAGCAAACGGTCGCAAATAGAATTACCTTCAAAATGAATACAATTTGGTCATTTTAAAATTTAAGTTGTTTTTGTTGTGACTAATTACTTTTGTGACGTGAATTCACGCTAGAATTCACCATTTCGGACTTCAGTACATACATCTTTGAATTCCTGTTCTCTCTGTGGAAATGGAACATCGGTGTCTTCGAATGAGTTGTAAAGAAAATAATTACCCACAATTTGATGTACATAACTTCTCGATTGAACAACAACGAACGAAGTTATGCTGATTTGAAATTGTGACGTGAATTCACTCAGTTCAAACAGAAAAGGGTAGTTGACTGAATTCACGTCACGAAATATAAAGTTATACTGTGGCTATACTGAACCATTCTTTGGAGTCTTCAAATTTTATGTAGACTTTCAAAAACGATATTTTGTTGTTCCGACTTTTACAATCATAAATTTTTAGTATCTGCACCTAACTTTTTCCTTATTTTGATTGGCACTTGAAAAGCAACATATTGAGGGATCATATGTTAAAATAACTACTGTCTTTATTTAAAGATTAACCAAAAAAAAATAATTTTTTTCAATCTTTTTGCATTTTTATTTGAAAATAATGAACTTATTAAAAAATCAACTAAATTAAGCTCGATTTGTCAAAATCCGACCATCTGGAGGGTCAAAACAGCTTTCAGAGCACATTTTCATATAAAATTTAACGAAAAATCAAATTTTGTGACGTGAATTCACTCATTCGCGCTGTTGTAACTCAGCTAGATTCCAACCGATTTCTATAAATTTTAGTGTTTCAGAATCGTCTTATCATTTTTGAAGAAAATCTCATTTTTTTTATTCAAAAAAAAAAACAGTCAGAGTTTTCTCGTAAAATTAAAAACTTCCCTTTTTTTGTGACGTGAATTCACTCATTTGCGACTGTTTTTGTTCGCTTTTCAAACCAACTATATTGGATATAAACAAATTTTTTTTTCTACAAAATGAAGCCGTGTTTTTTGGCTACTGAACATACTGAAAATATTTCCGAAAAAAAATCATCCATATATTAAAATTAATGATTTAGTAAAAGTTGTCAAAAACACCACTTTTTTCAACAAAAAAACTGATTTTCAAAATCATCTAACACATGTTAAAAAAAACTTTTTTCTCTTTTTTCGTTGGTTTCGTGTGATTTGAATTATCAAAATTATAGACAATTTTGAGATTTTTTGATACGCGAACGGATAAAAATCACTTTTGAGCGGTACAAGCGCGTGGAATGTGTCAAATGCTGTTCACACACATACCAACTTACCTTCGATTCATGGTTCCCAAATAGCGATTTTTGCATTTTCAATGCTCGGATATGACTTTTAGCACAGAGAACTTTTAGTTAGTCGAATCACTTATGTTCTCCAACTTATTTCGAAGCTTAAGTTGATAGCAACGGTCTTATCATACAACCCAATTGATATGAAAACATTTGTGCGTAGTTTTAAATGAAGTTTTAGGAAAAACATTAGCCCAAAAATACCTACCCAAAAATATGTATTTTTTCCAGCTTCCAACACTGGTGGTGTATTTCGATTGAAGTTGCATGCCAAGAAAAGGAACAAAATTAGTTTTAAAATTTTATTCAAAACGTAAATAAATATTCACTCTTTAGTCTTTCTAGTATTTTTTGATTTTTTGCCGAGTTTAACTGTAAGCATGAGTATTTATTACACTCAGAAAAATACTATTATACATGCCATAAGATTCTCTTATGAAGTGGCGCCATAAGAAAAATCTATGAAATTCATAAGATTATCTTATGACGCGAATGAATTCTGCAGATGAACACCTACTTCAATGAAAGGTTGTTGCTTTTCATAAGAGGGTCTTATAAAAACAGGATATGTCACGTTTGATGCAAAAAATTCAAAACAATTGATGTTGAAAACTTATTTTATTGTTCAGTTAATTTGTTTGGTACATACATTATGGTCACCATCCACAGCACATCAATACCTGGTTCCACCGGTTCCGGTTTGTTCGGCCGCATACGGTCCTTTGACTTTGGGTTTTTCCCGTTCAACGTGCTGAAAAGTAAACAAAAAACAAATTAAAGTCTTCAAATATATTTAACGATCACTAAAAATAAACTTCATTTCAAACTTACCATTTAGAACAATAACATTAATAATTCCACAACTTCGTTTGACGATTGAAAAATGACTGATGGAATCGATGTGTTCATTATTTTCCCTCAATGCCGTTTCTTCTATTTTTCATAAGAACTTCGTATGAAAATTTAAAGAATTTCATAAGACTCTTATGAAAAATTAGTTTGGACGCAAAAAAGTGGTTCATAAGACGTATCTTATGAAAATTATAATAAGAATTTGCCTGAGTGTAGTATTTATTGCAAATTTTTCAAATGAATGTTCGCGTTTGAAATCGCATGTGAATTTAGCAGTTGCACTAGAAAGGTGAGTTCATCTGATTTTCATACGGTGATTTCCAACATAATTTCCTCGGATGCAGAAAAATTAACTTCTTTATTAAAGTACAAACAATCGAAAAAATTCGGTATGCACTGATTTGAAACAAATTATTCTCTTCGCAATGAAAATATATTCAAAATTTTTTAAGCTCAATTTGGACCTGAAAACATGAAAAGACATGTTGGCATGCCAAGAAAAGGACCATGCCAAAATAGGGCTCACTTACCCTATTGTTGTTATTTTTATTTTTAATTTTCCATCAATGAAACCGTTGTAACGTACACAGGGTCAAACAGCTATGGAATAACACCTGTTACAGGTAGTAGGATGGAAGTCTTTGAAATGTTTATCCTACATAACTTCCTCTACAGAATTCGTTAGACCCCTCCCGATTGCGCCAACTTAAGGAGGTCAACAATTGATTGATGCTCTCTAGTCAGCTAATCTATTTTCGCACGCGCCTTTCAAAATGGATTTTTTCATAGCTTTGGGGCTAAACGCATTGCAGTGGTAAGTTTGCTGGGAGATTGTAAGCAAGAAAATCTGTCTGTTATCGGTCTAGCTAGCGATCATAAACAAGCTACAGAGCTTCATCCACCGTGAAATGTGCTGCTGATGATGTTGGTTTTACTTATTAAAGATACTACATCAGCATACTTGTTTCATGTCCAAGTAAATTTCAATCATGATTTACAACGGTTTTTTGTAAACGCTTATGTTTGCATAATTACCCGCCTCTCAATAGAAATGTAAGATTGCGCTATTGGCCCGAAAATGAGTTGCTATGGGATCAATAAAGAGAATTGAGTAAGAAAAATCTCATTGAAGATTCAATAGAATAACTAATAAATGATTCTACACTGCAACATAACTTAGACGAACAAACCTAGACGAAACAAAGTGTCCACACATGTCACAGTACGAAACTCTCCAAGTTACCACGAAAACGACAAGCGCCCTTACCCGAACAAGACTTTTAAAGCGTTTTTGACGCTCTAATTTTGCACTGCTGATACCGCGTTTTTTGCCTCCAGAAGCAACCTAGCGGCGCACTCAAAACCAAACGGAAACATCCTGGAAATATTATCGGTTTCCGGAAAAGTTCACAAATACTAATACACTGTTGTTGTCAAAGCAACAAACAGCTAGCCTACCAGTCGAAATTTAAAATGGAAAAATTTTCTCCGCAAGAATTGATTACTTTGGAATTTTAACAATATATTATTGTCGAGCTTAAATAGTTATTTTAACCGAAAGCAAAATTTCAGTATTATTCAGTACAAAATTGACAGATGTATGTAAACATCGCGCTCGTTTTCACGTACACCAACGTATGGATTAACTGGAAACCCGAAGACTTTTTTTAAAATTCGGACGCAAATCAGAAGCAAACCCAGATTTGAAAAAAAAAATTATATTAGTTCACAGTTCACGCATCCTCTATTGCTTCAGTTTTCGTTCACGCTCGAAACCTTCATCGTAGCGCGAACTGGAGGAAACACGCGCCCAGCAAATTGATCTGAATGACTGTCGTTAAATAAAAATTAATCATCATTTTGCTGGGTTTTCTTAAGGTTTGGCGTTTTCGTTCGTTCTTTCTTTCTTTCTTCCCGCTCTCTGATGGAGAAGAGGCCGGTACGGTCGCCATGGAGTAAATACTGATACGATCGCTTAATTGCAAACAAGTCTTAACACGTAGTGTACGTTCATTTTCATCGACACCTGAGCCCTTTAGCTACTGCCCCCCTGGCTACTGGGTAACCAAGGACTTTACGGATAAAATACAGAAATCGGAAATTTCATGTTAATTGTGGTTTTTATTGATGTTTTTTTGTGGCGTGTTGTCTGTGTGTATAAAACAATGTTCTGTGTAATTTGTGGCGTGTAAATTCTCACTAACCGTGGATGTGCTGCTGGTGGTCTTGCGTCGCGACGTCGTAGCTCCGGAAATCCAGTTCCGGAAGCAGGAGGGCCGTCGATATATAGGCGGATCGACGGAGTGCCGAAACTGTCGGCGCCAGCGGGCGTTGCTGGACTCAGTTAATGCAGGCGTCTTCCTTCTTTGGCGTTTAATCGGCCTGCCCACGAGAGTGCCCCGTATCCGGACAGGCCGAGAAGGGAAGTCCTCCTTGGAAGTTAGGGTTCCTCAGAACCCGAGGACGATGATGATGGTCTTTTACGGTTAGGCGCGAGACCACAAGGGATCTGCGGGCCGAGCCGTGAGGAAGCCAACCGGTGTTTCCGGGCGAATTCCGTGGAATTTCACGAACACTAAACACAACCCGGACTTTACTCACGGACGCCTGGTACAGAAGAGAGCGAATTTTCCTGAAGCAAGCTTCCTTTTCGCCTTCCATGTTCTCTTTTTCTTTCCTCCTTCTCCTCCTCTGTGAATTGACAGCAGCCAGCAGTAAAATGTAGCCTACTGTGGTGCTATCTTGTTGTGAGACTCGACAAGGAACATGAATTTTCTAGAGCTAAATATACAATACTACAAAAATGAAAACAAAAATCAAACGATTTGTAACCAACCGGTTACAGTAAAGTTTGTGGAAGAAGAAGTGAATGGATGTCGGATGAAACTTGGAGGATGGTCGATGATCGGAGAAAGACGAAAGTCGGGATTGAGCAGGCATGTAACGGGTCAGCCAAAGCAGCCGCCCGCTTAGGATAAATGGAGCTGGAAGTTGCAGTTAAACGAGCTTGCAGACGAGACAAGAGAGCCTGGACAAACTCCCTAGCTGAAGAGGGAGAAAGAACAGTCGCCAATGGAGATATCAGATTACTTTATGACATTTCTCGCCGCCTTAGTGATGCAATGACTAATGCAAGAATGCCACTAAAACACCGAGCAGGTCAGTTAAAGACCGATCGAACAGCTCAAACGATAGACTGAGCACTTCGAACAACTTTTTCGAGTCACGAATTGCAATGGCCAACAGAACCCGCAGCTCGAAGTGCCAACAGTAAGTCGCATAAATGGAGTCAATTCGGAAGCGCCCTCGCTGGCTGCGGCAATCAAAGACATGAAATCCAACAAAGCACCTGGGGTCGATTGCATCCCTGCTGAAATGCTGAAAGCCGACCCTGCTCTGTCAGCAACTGGAATACTGCAACATTCCCGGCCGACTGGATCCAGGGTATTCCGGAGAAACGAGACCTGAAAGAGTGCGGTAACTGGCGAGGCATAACGTTGATCTGTACAACACTCAAAGTACTCTGCTAAGTGATCCTGGACAGAACCCAGGAGAAAATAGACGCTACCCTCCGACGGCAACAAGCTGGATTCCGATCCGGACGATCATGGGTGGATTACATCACAACGCTACGAATAATATTGGAACAAATCAACGAATTCCAGGTCTCTACTCTACTGGTGTTCATTGATTTCGAAAAAGCATTTGACCACCGTAACCACGAAAACATCTGGGCTGCTCTTAGACGACGAGAGGTCCCAGAGAAACTAATCGATCTCATCAGAGCACAGTACGAGGCATTTCCGTGCAAAGTCTTGCACGACTGTGTCTTGTCCGAACCAATCCCGGTAACTGCTGGAGTGAGACAAGGATGCATTTTATCACCGCTGCTTTTTCTCATCGTAATGGATGAGAACTTGACTGGATCGATTGACTGTAGACCAAACCGAGGATCGGATGAGAACTTGACTGGATCGACAATGGAGCAGCTGAATGACCTTGCCCTGGCTGAAGATATTGTTTTGCTCACCTAAAGACAACAAGACATGCAGAGCAAACTCGACGACCTCACCGAAAGCTCTAAGGTAGCAGGTCACAAAGTCAATGTCGGGAAGACCAAGTCGATGGAGATCAACACAGGAAATCCTCCAGTTTCATGGTTGCTGGCAACAGGTTGAAAAAGTGGAGTGCTTCCAGTATCTTGGTAGCCAGATAACGCCTGATGGTGGTACCAAGAAAGACATCGAAACCCGGATCAGAAAAGCCCGATTTGCATTTGCAAGTCTCCGGAACATCTCTAGCGCTCACGCCAGATCTCTCTACGAACGAAAAATTGAATCTTTAACTCAAACGTCAAATCCGTATAGCTGTACGGGTGCGAAACTTGGTGCACATATGCGGTAACGACGCGAAAACTGCAAGCCGCTGCCTACGAAATATCAACCGCGCTTGGCGGCCTAGCAACTGGATCTCGAATGAGGAACTACATCGCCGGTGTCATCAAAGAGCGCTAAAAATCTAGATTTGGGAACGTGAGTGGAGATGGATTGAGCACACTTTGCGAAAAGATGAGAACGAGATTTGCAGAGAGGCGCTTGAATGGAATCCAGAGGGAGTCGAAGAAGAGGCAGACTCAGAAATTCGTGGCGACGAAGCATAGGCGCCGGAATCCGTACTGTCGAAGAGAATCTTGACTAGGACCAAATGAAGACGCTGGCTCCGGATCGTCAACAGTGGAGGTCTTTTACCACGGCCCTATGCGTCGGAAAATCGACGCGGAACCATTAAGTAAGTAAGTTATACTTAATTCGTTAGTTAAGTAGAGGAATTGTTAAATTTAGATGATGTTTTAAGGGTTTAAATGTTTTTATTAATTTTATAATGCCTACTTCTTCTACAGGGTCCGGCAATTGAACTGCTACAAAACTTTGTGATTATTACGAAGTATACAGAACCGAGTTAGATGACACCTTGTCACCTTGTTAACATTATGTCTAAGATGTCAGAGGATATTTTTGTTAATTTTATAATCAAGTGTTTTTTTTTGTAAAAATAGTCCTCGAACCTTAACGTAGGGCTTTGATTGTCTAGTTCCAAGCTGTGAAACGGTAGAAAGACGTATTTCGTGAGTTGTCCAATGAGTGTATGCATTTTTATTTATTTTGGCTCGCACTTGGAAGATACCTGAAGATCAGAAATACCCAAGTATAGCATAGATTCCAATACACCGGATCAAATCGCCGTCGGATCTTGGAAGATGATCTTTAGGCCCAGCCTTACAAGATCCTAAGATTTCAAGACCTCTCGTTTGAACAGAAGCAAGAGCGGTTAAATAGAAAGGGCGAAGGCGCAGCTTACGCGGTCCGCGCATGAAAAATTTGGAGAATATCGTGTTTTCTGCCGATGAATTTGTCACCGTACAGCGGTTCGTGAAAAAAAACAGAACTACAGATTTTGGTTGCCAGAAAGATCACGAGCCTATGCAAACGTATTAAAGGCCACAAGACTACAGAAATCTGTCTTATTAAAGGTCTCGGTCTGAATCACCCGTACTTTCCTGGAGAAGATCAACCGAACACCCTGAAGAACCCCATATCGAAAATAGTTCTACGGCATGTCCTCAAACTGTGGACACTTCCCAATTTTGGTTTTGGTTGGTGGTTTTTCAGCAGAACTTCACATTGGCTTACCAAGGAAAAGGTCCCAATTTTTATGTGGGATTTTTTTAGGGTTAATTTCGAGTACGGAGTGGTCGGGGAGTTCGCCGGACCTGAACCCTATGGACTTGGCTGTCTAGCGTATACAGAAGCCCGAAGTCTACTCCACAAAACATGACGGGTTGGAAGTTCTAAAGCGCTAGTCTCTAGTTCAGTCCTGGGATAAAATACCACAAAAACTACCTGCGGTCTTTTTCGAGTAAGTGCCGTAAGCTTTTGCAGCGAGTGGTCAAGCTCAAGAACGAAAAAAAAAACTAAAGGCGCCAATGGATTTTGAAAATATGATCTGTTTTATGCGAATCGTATTAAATTTGAAAGAAAAAGTTTTTGTTTTGATCGAATTATTTGTTAGTTCCAATGTAGCACTTCAATTGCCGGACCCTGTAAAGTTTTTTCAGTGCCGAGGTTCGTTCTTCTTCAGTGATAATAGAGATAAATTTATAGAAAAAAATCCACAAAGTGCGATCACCCAGTGACTCTGTTATAATTGATCGATCCTCGTCTAATTGAGAAACAATGTACAGTGGCTAACAGACGGAAGGGAAATATTTATCGAGCACGTGTTTTCCTCCCTCATTTGTTCGCGTTCGCTCGAAAAAAGGTTCACCATAAGTACGAAATTATGGTTATAAAATTTAATGTTACGACAGCTATTTCAATCAACTGATTATGGTAGAAAGACGGTAGACAGTAAAGTTTGAATTGTGTCGAACTAAAATGCCAGCTTTGCCTTGTGTTCTATCAGATGAAGGCAGTTCAGGTCTTTGTGGTACACTATCTTTTTATGGGATATTCTTTTTAATCCATCAAACAAACCTGAGCCCAACGGATTGCATTGGAAGTCTCCGATCCAGATCCGAAGAAGTGTGAACTTTTAAAGTATAATTTTGTCTTATTTGCGGTTACGAGATTGATGTCAGCAAGAGCGTTTTGAAAAGATATAGGTACCTACAAAATTGAAAAGTTTGATTTTTCTTAAAAGGCAATTAGCCATCTTTCTGCAGTTTGCAGTTTAACCGATTGACATACTTTTTCTTTCTATGATACACAAATAGTTTTAACCATCTCGGAAATCGTCGTCTACTTATTTTGATTGGCGGTTTTAACGAACTTATTTTTTTTCAATTAGATATTCTACTCAAAAAAATTCTTTGGAAAGAGATCCAAATTAAGTAAAATAAATGTATGATGAATTATTGTTTGCTTTCAATGTATGAATCTAAATTAAAAATCGTAAGTTTCATTCAAGAACGATATGTCTTATCAATAAAACAAAGAGTTCATCACAAAGTCTTTGAAAATGTTGCTCGGATACATTATTGTCTTAACTAAATCAGACAAGCTCGTGCTGAAGTTACAACTTCCAGACACGATCAATCTTCCGGACTCCAGAAACTATGGTTTAATTTGAAAAAAAAATCAAATTCCTGGCTTACTTCCTTAATGGTAAACCTGCAAAAATTACCGATAATTGCATACTCTTAAATTTGGTAAACATTCATTTGTGATGGGTGCCGACATGAGATGCAACATCAAAATTTAATGTGAGCTATATAAAGCCTGGAGGGGCAGCAGTGTCAAAAAAGCTTTTGGGAAGCACTTTTAAGTATAGATCTACGTTTCTGGCAGAAGAGGATAGCGATCAAACATCGATTTGAATACAGAAGTCATCAGTGTGATGATAGACTCAGTCGATTTGAGGGCGTTTTCGAATTTCTCAATCCATGGGGTCTAAAAAGTTTCGTTTTAATATAAAACTCATCCATGATTTTTGCAAAAATTTTAAGTAACGTTAACATGCGTAAATTTGAACTTTTATGTTTGTGTGGAAAAAATGAATATTTTGCACTAAAAATCAACATCATTTTTGTTTCCCCGGTGGAACCGACCCTGGCTACGGGTTTTGTGCAAATTTATAAATTTTGTAAAGAAAATTTACCGCTAAACAACTTTGTCGAAGAACGTAACTACGTATCTTATGAGACAAAAAGTTATTAGCTGTTTATTAGAGGCATGTCTTTTTGCATGGATGAGCAATAAATTCATTTGACATCACTGCTGGTGCCTCGTGAAGTACAATATGAATAGTTGTCGAACCTAAAAGTTTAAATTAACTCATGTAAACGCGAATTAAAAATTCTGCAAAAAATTATGATGAGTTTTTAAACAAAACGAAGTTTTTTGCAGGGTTTGAGAAATGAAAAATAGCCCCAAATCGACTCAGTCTAGTGTGATAAACCACTAATTTAAAATTTATCAATGGGATAAGACGGAGACCCTGTAGTTATTAACCATTTAGAATTTGTCATTGATATGCATCCTAAAGTACTCAAATTCTTCAGATTGATCCTTCTGCCGCATATCGTTTATGCATAACTCATTCCAAGAAACAGTTGCAGGTTCCACGTGATAAAAATACAATGTAAGAAGATAAGGAAAAAATACCTCAGGGTATCGGTCAGCCCATTCGCTACCCACCTCCCGCTGAATCATTGGATTGTACCCTGGGTCTCGTCAAGTGTCGATCGAACGAGAATCGCCTTCGATGAGACCATCCGAATGTCATAATTATGCAAATTTGAACGACGTGCCGTCCCGTATGTCGTTCTCTTGGTGCCAACATTCGCAACTTTGGACGAACGATTGAATAAAGCGATCAATGAGTGAGGCGAATGTCAAGTTAGGTCGACCCTAAGCTAACTAAAGCGAATAGTTTAGGATTCAGCAGTAAGTTCGTTCAGCAATCTCTGGAATTGCACCGGTTGATGGATTGCAGGGAGTCCGAACCAAAACTGTGTTAAATTTGATTTGTGACTGATTGCCTCTCATCAACAATCCGCCGGAAGCTCTAACATACAATTATTTATTTGTACTGTTGGTAGGCTAACCGAAATTTCGAAGTTAGAATGAAAAATAGTTTTCGATCGTGGAATTTCGAAAGAAAAATTGAATAAAGCTTTTTCCTTATATTGAGTCAATGTTCAATCCTGAACACAAGTTGAACTTGAAAAAAAATTGAAATATAAGCCTCTAGTTCTTTCCTGGGGTAATCCATCATTCCAGAAAACCATATTTTTTAATTTTATACCTCGACAACATATTTCTTGAAAATCTGACAATCAGTGTTAAACCACTTTAAATATGTAGTTTTGTTTTTATTAGCACAGTTGTCTGGCCACCAAGTGTGAACGATCTTCCGCGGGTAAATAAGAACTGTATCGAAAAGTCATAAGCAACTTTTAAAACTAGTTTACTCAAAAATGGGTGAACTTTTTTCTGTGTGCATGCAAGCAAAAGTTTGTTTTCATGCTAAAAAAGTGTTTTGCCATCAATTTGTTCGGATAAGTGTTTCTATCTTCGCTGTGGTTCGTATTGAACTAGAAAGAAAATTCTGCACACTTGGTGCACTGAAAAGGAGTTTGATACTAAAGAAGTCACTCATATCAAACGTAATTGATCGGTATCAACGCGTGATCTGGCTGAACATTTCAATACCGGCATTGGGATGATTCAGAGAATCAAGGCCAGGAAGTCCTTGAAGAGGAACACACTTTATCTTTTCTCCTGTGGTCGGGACGATTTCGTCCTGTATTTTCAACAGCTGAAATTACAGGACGATTTCAGGACAGGAAAACAGCTGTCCATTTCACCTGTAGATTCGAAACGGTTTCTCCTGTAATTTTTTGGAAGTTAAAAGTATTCCTGTAGGTTCGAATCAACTTCAACCCGGGTTTTTCATAGAATTAATAAATTTGTTGTGTTCTCATCGAGAGACGAACGTAAGTCAATCAGGATCCAGGAACGCTTCTCGGGCCACAATTGTACACAAATTCGACAGACGAGGAGGTCTGGTATTGGTCAAGTATTTTCTTCAAAATTGGTGCAGTAAATGCTCAAGTTTACAAAGATGAATGCTTGAACAAAATATTGCTGCCCCTCTATAAAAAGCATCAGTATCTTCTGGCAGGATTTGGCATCTGCACATTACGCCAAGTCTGTACTGCGAACAATAACATACAATTCGTCGAGAAAAACATCAATCCACCAAATTTTCCAGATCTCCAACCGATTGAACGATACTGGGCGATTGTGAAGAGGATCTTTAGGACGGAGGGGCAGTTTTTCAGAGCATGGAAGAATTCATGAAAAATTTGAAGGCAGCAACAAGGAAATGCGCAAAAGCTTCTGTGCAGAACCTGATGGAAGGCATTTCATCAACAGTGTGAACATAATGTTTTGACTTATGTTAACAATGATATTGTTTCAAATTTTTCTAATAAACTTATTTCATTTCAAATCACAGAAAGATGTTGCTAAAGAGTTTTCGATACAGTCTTCATAAAGTAACAAATATAATACCAGCTTTCGCGTTTGCATCGCGTGCACCAAGTTTACAACGACTTGAGGGATTTTCGTTCCTGTAGACGGTTCTGACGTTACAGCCAGATGCAAAGTATAAATGCTTTACCTTTTTAATCCAGACTTCGATACCCTTCTTGGCACTACCATCAAAAGTTCAGCTCAGTTTTGCAGAGGTTTGCATATCTGGCGGCCGCTCTTTCACCCTTCTGAGCAAGAGTGTTCGTTCATTCTCTCGCGTTTTGTTTATAAGATCGTTTTCAGTTCCGCATATCATAGGCAGGTGTCTGCTTTGGCTGGTACGTGCTCGATTACGACATCCATTCACTTTTGTTTCGAGAGAAACATGCATTCTTAATGCTCCTTACTCCATTCTTTTCCAACTTTCTCCAACAACTGTCCAACAAATTTTACCGAGGAGGAGGCGATAGCACGCGATAGTCAGATGGAATCTCGGCGATTCGCTTGCAGCGGAAATATAGAAAGCACAAACCTTAACGTTGAAGTTGGTTAAGTTGTTACCAACTCGGTAACATTGTTTTTGTTGTTTTTTTTTTATGATTTAAATTGATGGGTCGGAGTTAGGTTGTGAAATTGTTAACAGCTAGTTCAGGGCAACGCAACGGTGGATTCAAATTCGAACACGCGGTCAGCGAATTCTAAACTGCGAAGTAGGCGAAAGCAAAACGCACATGGGTTCGACGACTTGCGTACGCCTATAACGCAACGCTGCAAGATTCACGCGTTTTTTAGAAGAACGCAAGCAGAGCCGAGCCGAGGTTTCTTGCTGAGGCAAGACAAATCACCAGGTCTCTTGGTTCCCGGCAGTGATCGAAGGCGGACGTGCCTAGCAAGCGCTCTCAAAGTTCGAGTTTCCACGGTCCGAAAACACGATCGACAAGCGGTGCAGTAGTTCCGAGCTGTGGGGTGCCATCCGCGAGTAGCCTTGTGTGCGTGACGACACTACGCGTGGCTCGATCATTTTGGTCCGCATCAGAATCAAGCCCGAGGTGTGCGTCAAGCCAGCACGCCAAGCCAGACGAACGACGATCAGCCGTGAGTGCGTTTCACTGCATGGTCGTCTTTATCTCATCCCGTTGCCCAACACGCCGTGCCCGAGCGTGACGAAAACCCATCGCCGAAGACGGAGGTGCGCGCTAAGCCAAAAGCGCGTGGTTGATCTGCATAGCTAGGAAGAGAGACCGAATCTACCCAACGTGCCGTGAGTGTGGTGCACGGGTACGGTACCGCACTTCTCCCGTCCCATTATCCCGTTGCCCAACACGTCACGACCGAGCGTGACGATTATCCAGCCGAAGACCGAGGTGCGCGCATATACGCAAGCGCGTGTGTGGTCTGCCAACAGGAGGAGAGAGACCGAACTAGCCGTGAGTTTGGTGCGTGGTACCGCGCCGCTCCTCCCGTTCCATCCAGGCGTCGCCCGTCCCGTGGCGACTCAGACGATCGAGACGACTGCCCCGTTGCCTTCCCGATCCCCGTGTGCTTTCTTCGACCGTGTCAACCGAATCCGCCAAATACATCGATTTTACCAAAGGTATTTATTTTTGCTAGGAATCCACCCATCCGAAAACTCCCCCAGCCTAACATACGCCCTGAGACCCAGGAACAAAAGAGGCCTTGAGCGCCCAAACCCGTTAGTCCCCGTGGCTTTAGACCAGGGACTGGGTGTTGCTGGTCAGCCCCTTCTGGGCTGAACCCGTTCCTGGGGAAAAAGCAAAGTTTCAAAGTTCATCATCTGTTCAGTTGACTGTAGAACTGTTCCTTCTCCTGCGAATCAGCGACGTCAATTGGTGCATAACAATGGAACTGAGTAAGGTTCCTAATCGGGGTTCTTAATCTGTTAAAAATATTTTTTTTAATTAAGGTTCCCATCTTTTGAAACCACGAGTGCCTGTCAGGATCGTCATCCTTTTTTTTCAAGCCGCCCAAAGGTTTGCAGTGTTTTAATAACTTTATGAAGTCATCATTATTATCTTCCTACAACATGATTATTTTGTTTATACCGTTCGGCCGAAAATTGCCTGCTCTGAGACATAGAAGTTGTTGGGCTAGCTTTTGAAGACCTCCTGGTTGGAAAAGGTATTTTATGGTCAGTTTTAGCTCTTGGAATACGGTGGATGCCAGAAGACTTCCATTAGAGCTCTTGGTAGCACCTTGCGTAGACGTGAAAAAGTATGGCTTGATCTCGCTGAAGCCTTTTCAGTTGAATAGTCTCGTCCACGTAGTTGGGCAATGTAGAATGGTGAAATGGCAAATGGTGGATAATGTGATAACACTCTTATTTGAAGCTCTAATCTATATCTAATCAGCTAGGCTGGGAGAAACCTGGTTGGAGATCGGGTACACAACCCTGGTGGAGGCTTTGTCGCATGCCGACTGAGTAGGGAGACCGCTTTTGTCTGTTCCCCATGTAAGGGGCGGCGTGCACCAACAACAACCGAGCAGCTATTATTCAGGTCAGGGGCGGCTGAAACAGCGTCTTTCTCGCAGCGAGCGGCTGAATAGCTAAGTCCAAGATGGCAGCCCCATCGCGGAATAGGGACCTTCGGCGAACAACCTATTGATCCAGCCTGATACATCAATCACTCCGCAAACTGAGGTAAGATATAACCGAACTGGAATTTGCGTAACGACTTTTAGCAGGAAAACACTGTCTGGAATCGGAACCTGGAATGTTTTGATGCATGCCCAGTCAGGTAAGCTGGCTCAAATTGCTAGAGAAACTAGTCGCTTCAAGCTAGAGATATTGGGACTGAGCGAAGTCCATTGGCCTAGCACTGTAGAACACAAGACACTGTCCGGGTTAGTACTGCAATACTCTGGTATTAGAGGAGAACACGCAGGAGTTTGTTTCCTGCCAAGCTCGCAGGTCCATGCGGCCCTTACAACATGGGAACCAGATTCTGAACACGAATAAGAAACCATAAAATGGCCCAGTGTTCTACAGTCAACTGAACAGGGTTGTTGAGAAAATTTCGAAGGATGACATTCAAATCCACTTAGGCGACAATAACGCAAACATTTGCTCCGATAATCAGGATTTTGAGAGCATTATGGGGCCCTATGCTGTAGGACATATGAGCGAAAACGGAGAGCTGTTTGTAGTATTTTGTGGCAGCGACAACATGGTGATCGATGGATTGTTCTTCCTTATCGACCAGCGCATAAGGTCATTTGGATATCCCGAGATGGGTTAACAGATCAAATCAGCTAAAAATGGAGAATTAACCTCTTTAATGTCCGCAACAAACGATGCTTTGACATTGCATCTGACCATTATCTCGTCCTTGGTGAGATACGATTGTCCGATGGCGCGAGGAGAAAGTCGGATGTCAATACGAGATACGTCGGTTTAAGAATCCGGAGATAATGTTGATCATGTGATGAAACAGTCGAAAGACAGTGGTGTGAAATCAAGATCACAAAGAGCCATGGTACTCTCCGTAAAGTGTGCGAAAGAAGAAGTAAATTGATTTCGGATGAATCCTGGAATGATGAGGAGGAAAGAGCTGTCGCCATTGGAGAAATCCGATTACTGTGTGACATTAATCGCCGCCTTAGTGGTGCAAGGACTAATGCTAGAATGCTGCTAAAAGATCGAGTAGGTTAGCTATTGACATATCGAAGATCAGCTCAAACCTTAACCTGAGCATTTCGAACAACTCCTCCGGAGAAGTGGAAGGAGAGAGTAATATGCCCCATCTACAAGCTGGGCGAAAAACTTGGCTGTGAGGACTACCGAGTGATCCCTGTCCCCAATGCCGCGGACAAAGTGTTGTCCCAAATCTTACTCCGCCGCCTACCATCACAAGCAAAAAGATTCGTAGAAAGTCTTCAGGCCTGGTTCATTGGACGGTCTACGACGAACCAAATCTACGGATACAAGACCGATCGAGTACTTTTGTCCAGTTATCGATCGAGGGCGACGAGCTGGATACACAGCCTCGCAGGAAGTGTAACCTGTACATGACGCTCATAAGAACGGTAGTTCTCTACGAGCACGAGACATGGATATTGCTCGAGGAGGATCCAGCGTACACTTGGAGTATTAGAGCGACAAGTGTTGAGAACCATCTTTGGCGCCGTGCAGAAGAACGGAGTGTGGAGGCAAAGGATTAACCATGACCTTGCGCGACTCTACGGCAAATCCAGTATCCAGAAAGTGGCGAAGGCTGGGCGGATACGCTGGGCAGGACATGTTGCGAGAATGCCGAACGACCGTCCTGCAAAACAGGTGTTTACCACGAATCCGGTAGAAACGAGAAGATCAGAGGTGGTTAGATCAAGGTTAGCGTGATCTGGCGAATGTGGGATGTCCGAGAAATTAGAGAACGGTTGCCATGGGCTGAGTGAATTTCGGGAATAATGATCATCAAGTTATGTCATGAGACGGAAAACTATGAAAACAAAACACACATCAAAAACGTGAAACTTGTCAGCAAACAATTGTAGAAACTCTTGCGTTTTCGGATCTTGATACCGAACAGGAACAATCATTTATTATAGTAGGAATTATCCAAACGGGATCAGGTTCTAGAATCCTAAAAATTCCGTTAAATTCATTCCCTTGGAGTGTTAAGAGAAACAATCGATACTGATACAGCATCTGAAATGATACAAATTAAAACGGAACTTGCTTTTCTAACTATGAACCCGATAGCTAGCTCTTCAAAAATGACTCTCGTTATCGTGAAAGTCATACTGTGGGCAAACTTTGCATTTATGAACCGCCTCTCTGCCCGATCCCCTTTCCTTGTACTACCGTAGTCCTGGAGCACAAATTGAACAAGATAATCCACAGATTAAATATTGCACATTACTATGCAAATGAATGAACCACCTCTTCAGTTGATTATCAAAAAGCGAGTGCGTCGACGAGGAACAGACAAGCAAACAGTTGCCAACAGATGTCATCAGTGAGGGAAAATGAAATCGACGATCGCCCGGCACGCTCAATGGTTGACTTCTAGTTTCTCGTGGAAGTGGGTCTCTTATTGCACTAAGCACTTTGCAGCAAACTTGTCCACTTTGCGAGACAACTTCTTATATGACTGCGACTGGTTTCAGAAGCCTGAGCCTAGGAGAGATATTTTGTTAGAAATTAGTACCGAGATTTGACGACGCCGAGCCCCGGGAATGTTCAATGACCATTAACAACTGAGATCCTGTAGCCGAAGATTTGTGTCGATCGGAGTCCAACCCAGCGACTTTGTTCGGTGGGAAAACAAACAAAATGCTAATGTTATTGGCGATCGTTTGATCAACTCGGGCAAGCTTTTATTGGCAGGTTTTCAAATTGATTCCAAGGCATAGACTTCATTTGCTCGTTGTATTCCCATTTTAACTATGTATTGGCATCTCATAACTGACAGAAATCTCTTTCACACAAAAAGTGTGTTGATCGTTCAGTAAACTTAAGCTAATAAGATGAGATTCAGAATCACTGATACCAATCTTTAAAGATTTAGACCTCAGGAATTTAATGGTGTTCACAAATCTTTTCAAACACGTCAAATTTTTCCGAAAGATTGCGCTCACATTGATATCAATCTGTAAAGGAATCGCACATGAAGATATTAAGATGAATATAGTTTAATTTTTGCTATATGAAACACAATAAAAATATCTGCGCCAAATTGTGGCGAGATCTACAAAATCGGAGAACAACCTCAAATTGTTATGGTAAAACATTGATTTATCCGGATATTCTTGATCTGTGGTTTATATAAGTATACAATATTTAAAAAAAATTATAATGGCTCTTCGTCTCACTCGAAAGGGTCAACAGCATTATGTATGGATAAAAATACCAGGAAAAAAAATTCACATTATGAATAAGTCATCTACATCCATCTGTACGATCTTGTTTTTTTTCCCGCCAAGCGTTTATTAGTGTCTGTTTCAATTTCGAGCCCATCAGAAAGGAAAACTCAACCGCCCGTTGTCGATTGACTTCTGCTGAGGTGCGCACTGAGCGATCTGCCTTGCAGTAATAACGGTCATAATTTATGGACACTTTTATTATTGTCAACAGGTCAATCGAACAATGCAGCCAATAATCTGTCCGTCTCACTTCATTTTATAATCCCCATTTTGCGTACAGTGCTCGAAAACTTGTTCCAGGAACAGAAGATTCTTTCAATCAAATGGAACGTGTTTCTGTGCCTTTTATTCATTATTGGTTTGCTGAAATGGGATCATTTATATGCATTGGTCTTCTTGGGGTTTAGAAATATCATTCGACACCGAAAGGCGAATGTGAATCCGTACGGTTAGATTCTTGAGCGCCGATTTTAACATAAGTGGGATCTTACTTTTCCGATCTTGATCCTTTACTGCATAAACGTTTTAGCAGTAATAAAATTTTGCTCGAAACCAGACTCTTTCTAGACTTTGGATTTAATGCGCAGAACAGTTGATAGTTTGTATGAAATTTGTGATTCATTTATTGGTCGGTGCTGTGTCGGTGTTGCTGCGTTGGTCTGTCGGTGCACTTGCTGCAGCTGTGCAAGAATTTCGGAGCGACTGCTAATTTGGACTGGATGTTTACCATGCATCTGCCGCGGCGGCCACATCCAGGTTAATCCAGCTTTTGTGCCAAACGTAACGTAGTTCGTTATTTCATCCCTTTAAATCGACACCACCAGAAGAACATTGTAAATTTGAAGCCGAACCGTTAAGGCGGCATCCATAAATTACGTAACGCAAAAATGCACTTTTTTGACCCCCTCCCCCCGTATGTCACAAATCGTAACGCTTCGACATACCCCCCTATGAAAATTACGTAACGCTGACAATTACCCCCCCCCCCATCTTCTGATTTTCGAAGATTAAAAAAAACGTTCTTTATTTATAAATTACTTTATTTGAAACGGCTCATACCTTTGAGTTTTAAGGAGCCAAACTCGTTTTGTGTTTATAACAATTGATTACTAACTTAGGTCTAGCACTTTTTGTTTCAAGAGGAGAAAAAGATAGAAAGGGAAATAGGAAATTGAAAAGAATTATAGACGGAGATCGATAGCTTTTAGAAAAAGATAAATTTCGAACATGTAGTCCAAATCTAGCACAGCTAACACATCCCTCACTGGAACATAGGGTGGTTTTCCTCGGGCCCGAAGAGAGTCTATCAAATTCGTTCTAGCGACAAGATGAACCTCGCACGACCTCGATGTCGTGGTAACCTTGGCCGCAACTACACAAATTGCTGCCAGCAATATCAAAACGATAGAGTACCGCGTCTAAGGAACAATGATTGGACATGAGACGGGAAAATATACGAATAAAATCCCGACTCAGGTTCAATCTATTAAACCAGGGTTTAAGGCTTACCTTTGGGATAGTCGAGTGGAACCACCGACCCTTGTCATCCTCGTCCCATTTGCGCTGCCAGTTGACAAGAGAGTTTTTTCGAACTAAAAAGTAAAATTCGTTGAAGGCGATTTCACGCTGATACGTGTCGCCTTCCATCGCCCCCACCTTTGCCAGAGAGTCTGCCTTCTCATTACCCTCTATCGAGCAATGGGAGGGAACCCAAACAAAGGTGATGGTAAAGCGACGTTTTGATAAAGCACTCAAACTATCCCGTATCTTCTCGAAGAAGTATGGCGAGTGCTTTCCCGATCTTATTGAACGGATTGCTTCAACAGAACTAAGACTGTCCGTTACAATATAGTAGTGTTCTGTTGGCCGTGATGCGACGCTTTCCAACGCCCAAAAAATGGCTGCTAACTCTGCAATGTATACAGAACATGGTGACTGGAGATTATATGTATGAGGCGCTAGCTATTTCGTTGAAAATTCCAAATCCCGTTGATTCCTCTATTAGAGACCCATCGGTAAGGTACATTTTATCAGCATCGACGTGTCTATATTTAGCATCGAAAATTCTTGGAATCAAAAGTGGACGATGCGATTCCGGGATTCCACGAATTTCTTGCTGCATAGACAAATCAAACTGGACAGAAGAGGCGTCGTAGTCAGGGATGAAAACACGAGTTGGAGAGTACGAAGAAGGATTTAACTGCATGGACATAAAGACATGATATATAGACATAAATCTTATTTGAAGATTTTGCTCAAGTAGCCTTTCAAAATTTACGATCACCAATGGGTTCATGACCTCACACCTAATGAGGAACCGGAGTGATAAAAAATTAAATCGATCTTTTAGTGGGAGTATGCCTGCTAAAACTTCAAGACTCATGTTATGCGTTGAGGGCATACAGCCCAACGCTATGCGGAGACAGCGATATTGAATACGCTCGAGTTTGATGATGTGAGTTTTAGCAGCTGACTGGAAACAGAAGCTACCATACTCCATCACTGAAAGAATAGTTGTTCGATACAATTTTAAAAGATCTTCTGGATGGGCTCCCCACCAGGTGCCAGTGATTGATCGGAGAAAATTGATTCTTTGTTGGCATTTTCCTTTCAGATACTCAATGTGGGCTCTCCAGGTACACTTGGAATCAAACCAAACCCCAAGATACTTGAAACACCTCGATTGAGTGATCGTTCTGCCTAGGAGTTGAAGCTTAGGTTGAGCAGGTCTATGTTTCTTAGAGAAAACCACCATCTCCGTTTTCTGAGGGGAAAACTCAATCCCAAGCCCTAAAGCCCAGGAAGACAATCTGTCTAAAGTATCTTGTAAAGGTCTGTGCAGATGAGACTCGGAAGATCCTGTGACAGACACCACGCCGTCATCTGCAAGTTGTCTTAGAGTGCAGCCTTCAGAGAGACAACTGTCGATGTCACTTACGTAAAAGTTGTACAAAAGTGGACTTAAACATGAACCCTGCGGGAGGCCCATGTAAGAGGTTCTTCTAATTGCAATATCTCCGTGAGCAAAGTTCAGATGTTTCTCACAAAGCAAGCTGTATAAGATGTTGTTCAAGAGAGGAGGCAGACCCCGGGAGTGCAACTTGTCTGACAACACCTCTATTGAAACTGCATCAAAAGCTCCCTTTATGTCCAGAAACACTGAAGCCATTTGCTCACGTTTTGCGTACGCCATTTGTATCACTGAAGACAGCAAAGCAAGACAATCGTTTATCCCTCTGCCCCTTCGAAACCCAAATTGAGTATCTGGAAGGAGACCATTTGTTTCAACCCATTTATCCAAACGAAACAAAATCATTTTCTCCATCAATTTGCGTATACAAGACAACATCGCTATTGGACGGTACGAATTCGCATCGGACGCTGGTTTTCCGGGCTTTTGGATAGCGATAACTTTCACTTGTCTCCACTCTTGAGGAACAATGTTGTTTTCCAAAAATTGATTAAATAAATTCAACAAGCGAAATTTGGCGGCGTCCGGAAGGTTTTTCAACAAGTTGAATTTGATTTTATCAATTCCCGGAGCTGAATTGTTACAAGAGAGGAGGGCAAGTGAAAATTCGACCATCGAAAAGCTGGAATCCAGACCACACCTATCTGGAGGCACATTCCGGATTATTTTTTGTACAGGTGTAGAATCTGGGCAGACTTTCCGTGCGAAGTTTAATATCCATCTATGTGTATATTCTTCACTTTCATTTGTGGATGATCGATTGCGCATGCTTCGTGCCACTTTCCATAAGGTACTCAAGGAAGTTTCCCGTGATAAACCGCCCACAAAATTCCGCCAATACGCCTTCTTTTTCCCTTTGATTAATTTTTTGAACTGATTTTCGAGGGTAAGATAAGCATCAAAAAGGACGAGAGTTCCATATTTCCGAAAATCTTTGAATGCTTTTGATTTGTCCTTATAAAGCTTGGAACACTGCTGGTCCCACCATGGGTTTGGAGGCCTTCGAGGAACTGATGAATCTGGGATGGGTTTTGTTTGTGCGCAAAGTGCACTTTCATGTATCAAACTTGAAAGAAAGTGGTACTCCTCTAAAGGAGGCAAAACATTCATAGAATCGATGGCTGTTGTTATTTCGTCCGAGTACTTTTTCCAGTCGATGTGTCTTGTAAGGTCATATGTCATATTTATTGTGTTTGAAGAGCTGACCCCATTGGTGATTGTAATTTTGATAGGCAAATGATCACTACCATTGGGATCAGGGGTTACCTTCCACTGGCAATCCAATGATAGTGAATTTGAGCAGAGTGAGAGGTCAATTGCACTGTGTCTTGCAGGTGGTTTAGGTATTCGTGTTTTTTCTCCCGTGTTCAAAACTGTTAAATTGAAACTATCACAAATGTCATAGATAAGAGTAGAACGACTATCGTCAATTTGTTCTCCCCAGACAGTTCCATGCGAATTGAAATCGCCCAGGATTAACCTTGGCTCAGGGAGCACTGAGCACAGGTCCTCTAGGCAGGCGCGGATCTAGAGATTGCTCTTAGGGGGGGTGATTTAGTAAATTTTCAAAAATATGGCCAAAAGTTTTTGAGTGATTGGGATAAATTAAAACGATCACAGGAAAAATGATGATGCTTAAGATGAAGTATGTAAAAAAGGTTGTTTAAAGAATTCTGTAAATCTGTTGGTGGCTAGCTTAGTCTTAGGAAAAACGCAGATAAATGTTTTTCACTGGTATGAAGTTGAATTTACGTTTATTTATCTAGTTGAGAATATACAATGACCATTTCTTTATTTTTATCAGATAAGAAATCCATAAGCAATCAAATTTTGGAAATCGTACTTTATTTATTTTCAGTTTTTTATCTGTTGGTATAGTTTCAACTTACTCTAATAAGCATCTCTGGTTTTATGGTTAAAACAACGTATTATTAATTTTGAAACTATTACAATATTCGGGCAAAAAAACCATTTACATAAGTTTCAATTATATTTCATTGTCATATTTTCTTATTTGAGTTGCAATTTTAAACCATATGCTGCTTCATTGCTTATCGAAACCCGTCAATATATTTCATATTTTTCACTTGAAGTTTCATTGAAATATTAATTTAAATACGTGAATCAAAAAGCAATCTAAAACAAATAATTATTTAAAACACAAATAAGCACGTATCTAAACAAATGGAATAATCTATATATTTAATTTTATTAAAGAGGTTTATATCTTATCCAGCGTTTATTTGCTGTGAATTTTGAAAAACAACTCAGTGACTTAGTAACAAGATTTAACAATTGAACAGTTTTATTAACTCCACCAGTGAGGTTGACTACAAAGAGCGGATACACTTTACAAAAAAAACCTTGCTCAGTTTTGGAAAAAAAACTAGCCAACTTTTGAATGTTTCCAAATTCTTTGCACTTGCGTATCGTATTTCTTTAAAGGTACTTTGACTTTTCAAATGCTCGGAGTATGGGAACAAAAATTGTGGTGGAGGTACCCGGTGTCTAGTTAAAATGGTAAGCTTTGTGATATTATCTATAGTTGAATTAGGTTTAGGATGAGCCTTTAAAACAGCATCTAGGTCTGTTTCATAGACTAATGGGTCTGCAGCAGATGCAAACGTCTGATCATTCTGGAGATCAGATTTTCTAGAAGAACTTGAAAACATTTCGATGCTTTTATGGTTCAGAATATTAGTTGTAGCACAGAGAAGTTGTAGACAGGGCCGTAGGAAGAACTGTCATGTGGAAGGGGGAGGTGGGTTTAGGCGACAGATTTGATAACAATGCATGAATAAAAAAAACTTTAAAACATTATTAGGCGTTTTAGACTTATAGTTCCTTATATCAAATAGTAAAGTGTTGATCTAGGGGTAGACAGTATTTTAATTGATGTTTGTTTTTTAACGGCAAATCCGCCCAAGCTTTTAATGACAAACGAGTTTTATTCGATACCCAGAATAAGGCATAGAATAAAATTCGTTTGTCATTAAAAGCTTGGACTGATTTGCCGAAAAAAACAAACATTAAATAGTCATTCATGAAAATATTCCCTACTATAAATCGGTTAGCTTCATTTGTTCAATGAAAGCTTCAATTACAATGTAGAAACTTATTTTTAGATATGGTTAAAATATTTGAAATTTTTCTAGAATCTGGTAGATTTTGAGCATCGAGTTCAGCAAACAATTCAGAATAATTTCATAGCGATGAGAGTGAGAGTGAGAAGTTTCACTAAAATTTGCACAAAAATCTGCTGTCATGCTTAAGGAAATTCCAGGTGCAAGTTTTATCCTTTTCGCACACCCGACGCCAACACGAAGTTATACACGCGCATAATTCAAAACTATTTTTAAGCAGCTTTAGACTTCTTATGCACGCGTAAAAATGGCAATGTCAATGTTAAGATATTTTGACACAAGAAAAATTGAGTTTAAAAAAATTGTAATCATTTTACTGATGATTTTTTTTTTCCGCTTGGGGGGGGGGGGGGGGGGTGGGGTGATCACCCCCATCACCCCCCCTGTAGATCCGCGCATGCCTCTAGGTGATTTCGATCCACTGCAACTCTATGAGGCCAGTACAAACTGACAACACATAAGTCCTTACCTCTTATAGTTGTATGACACGCAACAGCTTCAATTCCGCCTGATAATGGAAGGTGGATTCTGTAAAAGGAGTGGCGCTTATTGATCCCCAAAAGCACCCCTCCATAAGAATCGTAACGATCCAGACGGATAACATTAAAATCGTGGAATGAAATGTTCGATTGAGAAGAAAGCCAAGTTTCGGACAACGCAAAAATGTCACAATTTATTTCATGAAGAAGATGTTTGAACGGATCCATTTTCGGAATTAGACTACGACAATTCCACTGTAGAACAGTGATATCTCCGACCTCTCGGCGTAAATTAGCCATCGAGAGAGATAAACACTGAAAGAAGTGGCCAGGTTTGCATCAATTGCTTCAAAAATGTCTTTGCCAAGGGGAGCATTGCGAAAACAATGTCTCTTATGGATTCAGATACGTTGAAAAACGATAATATTCCATTTACTATATCAGTTAGCTTGAAAATTCCCGCTTGGGAGGTTGGTTCTCCCGAAACAACGTTGGATATTGGAGACTTCGAAGATCCTGCCACTTCTGGTTCACTCTGGGGTATAAATTTCATGGGGAATCCAGGAGGGCCTGTTTTGGCATTTCTCGAACTTGATGGTTTTTGTCTATTATTTATTGTAGAGCTAACTGAGGGTATTTTTTTTTTGGAACTTTGGGGGTTTTAGGAGCAGGTTTTGCCCGTTTCCGGGAGTTTCCAACGAAGATAACTGGTCTATCCTGATCAGTGGAATCAGTGTCTTCACTGTCAACTGACAGCACTGAGAAGATGTTACTGCATTGGGGTTGGGTCGGAGGCGCCGCGCTCTTTAAAATTGCGGCATAGGAACGTTTTGACCGTTCCTTCAAAGAGCGCCTTTGTTTATCCCAGCGGCTCTTGAATGCCTCGCACAGGGAGATATCATGGGGTGAGCCCCCGCAATAGACACATTTCTGCTCTATTGCTGAGCACGCTCCTTCCCCATGAGTCTCCCCACAGTTGGGACAACGCGTCTTGTTGTAGCAATGGGACGCTGTGTGTCCCAATTTTATGCAATTTTTACATTGCATCGGTCGAGGCACAAAGAGCCGCACAGGAAGCCTCAAAACTCCGTCAATCAAGACGTAGTTAGGGAGGGCGGTACCTGCGAAGGTAACACGAAATGAGGCTGAAGGAGTGTACCTTTTATCTCCATTAACGACGGTGGTAGTTCTGAGTTGGCGACAATCCAAGATTTCAACCGAAGTCGAATCAAGGCTCTTGAACTTACCAACGCCGTTGGATTTAATGTACTCCTCCTTGAGACTCATCTCTGTGATCACGCCCTCGATCTCTACGTCTCGAGACGGGATGTAAACACGGTACTCAAGGTTAATGAAATTGCTGGCTACAATTTCATTTGCGGCTTTCCGGTCAGCCACAACAACGCGCAGCTTGTTCGGACGTACTTTAGTAATACTAGATACAGAGGGCCACCTCGCCAGATCTTTGGTGATCTGTACCACATTTAGTTGCTCACCATTCACTTTGGGCCGGATGAAAACCACCCAAGGTCCAGTGAGAGATGAGCCCTCTGTGTATTTTCGGAGCCGGGTTGTTCCACTCTTAACCGAGGGCGATGAAGAATTATCACCCACCTGAGAATGGATCGCATTTGAGGGACCAGCATCATCTGTATCCTCCAAATGCTCTTCATTCTCGTAGGTTGAATTCTCATCGTCCTCGGTTGAGGCGTTTAACCCCCCGCCTTCGTCCATTTTTATCAACGGAGACACTAGTGTCTTCCGTTTTCAAAATTTGAACGAAGCACTGAAAATTCAAAATATAATAAAGTGAAAATGATAGGGTAGGAAAAGATAAAAAAAAAGAAGTTACAAACTTGTTTCTTAATTTAAAAACGACGATTTCCTTCAGTGTCTGCGATGGCCCAAATTTCCAACGTCAACAATGGCCGACCGCCACGTGGTTTTCTTCCGATCGGATGAAACTCCGTCCGTACTGCCTGTCCGCCTTGATCAGGACGCAGATGGTCACCCAGCTAACATGAAATCGTAATAGAAATGATAATCCAAATCGAATATTGAGACATTTTCACGTTGGTATTGAGTGATTCTCTATCATTCATTTACGGCAAGCTTTGCCCAAAAAAAATGGAATCGGATAGCAGTTTAGTCAATTCGTAAATATGTCTACAAAATGTTGAGAATATGTTAATTCGACATTTACGATTTGAGTGAACTGAATTACGATAAATGGGCGGTCCTTCAATCTCTCCGGTCTCTTCCTTTGACGGGTTCGTAAAAAGAAAATCTCACCTATAGAGCTTTAGCGTAGACCTTATCATCTGATGAGTTAGCATCGTGGTAAGATACCAGTCTGCTAACTCGGATGACTGTAGTTCAAATCTCGGTCGGTGAAATTTTTTTTCGTTTATTTTGCTTTTTGTTGGAAAATCGAATCGTTGGAATCTTGTCATTGTAGATATATTGCCTCCACTTTTGTAGCTATATGCTATTTTGGTAAGTTTAATACAATCTTTTTATCTGGTATATTTGTTTGAATAATTCTGTTGTTCCTGCGTTATACCTTCATAAATGTTTGCTGGGCAACAAATTGTGGTCACCAGGATGAGTTGGTTCCCCGATAACGGCAATCAAAGTCCGAATTATTCGGGCTTCCAAAAAAAAATCCACCCGGTGTTGTGGAAGATCCAACTCGGATGCTTCCGGCTGGTTGAAAGGAATAGTCCTTTCCAATCGGTGTAATATTGCACCCACGGTTTTATGGTAGCACTGGTCGCACTTCCACAAACTTCCAAAATAAACTTTGAAATCACTTTTTAACGATATTGGTTTTTTTTCACTAGGAGCGATAAAAAACGCGACCGCCTTCGGCGAGTGATGCCAAACGAATGGAAAAACGTTCTTTAAAACGGCATTATTCTTCATCCAAATCGCTTCTTAGTACTCATTGATGATAACTCTCTGATAAAATAAATTAATTGTCTTATTACGAGTTTCTTTGTGCTTGTTAACTAGTAATCTACCTTGTTTACTTTATTTTGTTCAAGCAGCATAACTTGTTATGCAAAATACATATACTCCACTTAGTAATATTCGTCAGGATAAAACCAAACAGCTGATCGGAATGATCAAAATCAATTGAGAAAAAATAGTAAAATTTCTAAGATTGGATTGAGTTCTTGGGAATAAATGTACCTAATATTCGGTTTTCCAACGGTTATTTCACGGATATCCAATCCATTGGTTACAAACCAGTTTCAATCTTGTTAATGCTTACAAATTTTAAGCTGATTTTAGTTTGCTTATCATTTAGCAAAAATTTTATGATATCAAAAAGCTGCGATTAAACTGATTTTTTTTTAGGAAAAAATCGTTACGTAACGATGAGCATACCTCCCCCCCTCCCTTATGTCACAATTCGTAACGCCAGAGCTTACTGCCTCCCCCCCCCCCTAGGAGCGTTACGTAATTTATGGATGCCCCCTAAAGAGAAATCATCCAGAAATAGGAGGAAAACTAATAAAATCTATCGTTGCCTGAAGACAACAATACATGCGAAGCAAACTAGACTCCAAGGAAGCAGGTCTCGAAGACAGTGTCGGAAAGACCAATTCGAAGGAAATCAACACAGAAAATTGTTCTAATTTCGTGGTAGCTGGGCAACAGGTTGAGAAAGTCGAGTGCTTTCAGTATCTTGGCAGCCAGATTACCAAGAAAGACATCGACACCCGGATTAGAAAAGCCCGAGTCTCCGAAACTTCTGGCGCTCACGCCAGATCTCTCTACGAACAAAAATCTGAAACTTTGATTCAAACGTCAAATCCGTATTGTTGTGAGGGTGCGAAACTTGGTGCACATATGCAGTGATGACGTGGAAACTGCAAGTTATTGTGAATCGCTGCCTGCGGAGCATCATCCGCGCTTGGTGGCCTGGCAACTGGATTTCAAACGTGGAACTACATCGCCGGTGTCATCAAAAGGCACTAGGAAAGTAAGTGGAGATGGAATGGGCACACGCGGCGACGAGATGAAAACGAGATTTGATGAGAGGCGCTTGACTGGAATCTAGAGGAGCATCAAAGCAGAGCCGCTGAAATCCGCACAGTTGACGAGTACCTTGGCCGGCAGCAAGTAAAGACGCTCCGGATCGCCAGCAGTGGAGATCTTTTATCTCAGCCCTATGCGTCGGTCAATCGGCGCCGGACCCTTAGGTAGGTAGGTAAGTGACTATCAAGACCAAAAGATGAATTTGTTCTTACTTGTGGAATATAATAAAATTTTATGCATATTGAAATGAATTTCTGACTGTATGTCTGTCTGTTCTCTGTAGATCCGGAAACTACTGATTCGAATTGCGTGAAACTTGACAGGTGGGGACATCCAGGCCCGACAAGGTTCCTATTATTCACTTGAGCTACCAGCACCTATCGTAAGCATGGCCTACCAGACAGAACGTCTGTGATTTGTAACCGGTGGGTTACAAATCGTTTGTTTTTGTTTTCATTTTGTAGTCTTGTATATTTAGCTCTAGAAAATTCATGTTCCTTGTCCAATCTGTCTTATAACAAGATAGCACCAAAGTAGGCTACATTTTACTGCTGGCTGCTGTCATTTCACAGATGAGGAAAAGGAGAAAAAGAAAGAGATAATGGAAGGCGAAAAGGAAGCTTGCGTCCAAGGAATATTTAAATAAGGTAGTGCCGAAAGCCATATTGGATTTTTTTGTGACGTCACAAAAACGATTGTATCGAAAATGTATGTAAGAATGGTAGAAATTTCAAAGAAAAACACGTTTTAGAACGAAATCGAATTCCAATTTCATTTCGATTTTGTTGTAGGGCCTCTATTTCACTATGTAATGAAGTTTTTTGGTCCTTTGAAGATTGCATTAAGCTTTTCTTTTAAATTTATTAATGAATGCAATGTCGCCTTGAAACTATAACGTGCAAAAATGAAGAAAATATCAAGTTGAAAAAGATCTAGCTGGTAGATATTGAGTGTTCAGCTGATAGTCATAAATTTAATCCAACACGTTTACCATATACAATTATTACGTAGAACAATAACATGTAATGAGGAGCTTAAACTGCACTGACTTGAACATTTTTATGGAAAACTTTGAACTAATTTTAAAGTTTTGCAAATTTCAGTGGTGAGAATCCACCATCTTTTCGAAATTCAATGATCTATTTTATAGAAAAATTATTTGAAAATGCAACTTTTTTGTACCCATCTTGAAGAGCAAGAATCCTTCTACAACAGTGGTTTTCAAAGTGGTCCCTACCGCCCCCTGGGGGGCGTTGAGATCTTCCAGGGGGCGGTGAGCTCAATTTTGAAATTTGGTGGGCGTTGGAAGGGCTCAGGGGGGCGGTGAGGTCGTAATTCACATTTTCACAAATCACGAAACAACGTAGATTTGAAAACGATTAAATTCGATGCAAATAAATTAAATGACGTTACAGAACTAAACATCAGGTTTAAGACTAAAATATCAATAATTTCACAGAGCTCCATGCAAATTTTTGTTCCAGTATCTCATTTTTTTTACTAAAAATGTATCTAAAAGCTGTTTTTATATTGTCAGATATTTTGTATACCCTTTACAGTTTGATCTGGTTTGTAAGATTATTTTGGGTTATACTAAAAAGATTAGTTCCGGATGGCTAGGCTTGATTATTTTTCAAATGTATAAAAACTGATAAACAGAAAAAACCTTCGAAAAAATCTGTGTAAAAGGTATGATCTGTGATTTAGTGATAGCTTTTTGAAAAGAAAATTTGAAAGCATTTTTTTAAGGCAAGTGAATTTTATATTTAAGTTCTCACTTGTTCATCTTTATTTTAATTGTGCATTTTGCAATCGATAAACTTTAAATCTATTCATTTATCACTAACTTTGCCGGAATTTAGTTATTTAAATCAAATGTAAACTTCAAGACCCGTGAATGCTGCAAAACTTTGGATAGGACTCAAATTCAAATATCAAAAAATTACACTATTTTGTGGTGAAATCACCGGTTGGACAGTAATTGTATTCAATAATGCAAATTAATCGTGAATATAGAAATTTGTTCACCAATATTTAAGAGACATACATGATTTTATATCAAAACAAACTAATAAATCAGTTTAAGTTATTATTTAGCAAATTTTAAATAGATTTAAGTGTTTGCTGGAGGTTTGAAGCAAAATGAGACCCTTGACGCCAAAAGGATATAATTGAATAATAGCTAATTTCGAGAAAACTTGCTTATAAGTTTTTATGTTTGGTCATTTTTCATACATTTTTTGAAAATTTGCATATTTCTCTCGGACGAAATGGTATGTAAATAAAATTCTGAAATTCTGATAAATCACGGAATATAGTTTGAAATATGAAGAATCGTTTGACATTATAAAATTAAAATGGACCATTTTTACACTTACAATACCCTATGGACTAGGCAGCCCTTTGGCTTCGAGGGCCTCATATAGATTTGACTGAATTTTGTGTTAAGTCTAAAAACAACATAAAGCCAAAAGCTAATGGTTTTCCAACGATCCAGATTATCATTATTTTAAGATTATTAAAAAATTTGCCCAGGGGGCGTTGAGCTCGAAAATTTTGCAAAAGAGGGCGGTGAGTGAAAAAAGTTTGAAAACCCCTGTTCTACAACGACATGTTTTCAAAGTAGAAAATTCCAGCATATTCTTCGAATTATCATTGAAAAAGAAAATTTTCCTAGTAAATTAACAGATTTTTCGTGATTGTGACGTATCAGCCTGTACCAATACTAGAGCAGGGCTGCCTTGGCACTACCTTCTTTAAATATTCCTTGGCTTGCGTCCGTAAAAATCGCGCTCTTCTATATCAGGCCTCCGTGTGTGAAGTCAAGATCCTATTAAGTGTTTGTGAACGTCTACGGAATTCACCCGGCTACCGGATTGTCTTCGTCACGGCTCGGCCCGCAGACCTCTTGTGGTCTCGCGCCTAACACGTAAAGGACCAGCATCTTCGTCCTCGGGTTCTGCGGATCCCTAACTCTAAAGGAGGACTTCCCTTCTCGGCCTGTCCGGATACGGGGCACTCTCATGGGCAGGCCGATTAAAAGCCAAAGAACGGAGACGCCTGCAACGACCGAGTCCAGCAACGCCCACTGGCGCCGACGGTTTCGGCACCCTGTTGATACGCCCTTAAACCGACGGCCCTCCTGCTTCCGGAACTGGATTTCCGGAACCTCGACGTAACGACGCAGCAGTAATAGCAGCAAACCCACGGTTAGCGAAACAATTACACGCCAAACGAGACACAGAACATTGTTTTATACACACAGACAACACGCCACAAGAACAACTTTAATATAAAAAACATAGAAACATGAAATTTCCGGTTTTGTGTATTTTATCCGTAAAGTCCTTGGTTACCCAGTAGCCAGCTTGCCCTGAGGGTCCGTAGGGGAGATGAGGGCATAACGAGCACCCAGGGCATAATGAGCACTCCTTTTTTCTACATAAGTACGTATTATTTTTGTGTATTTTATCCGTAAAGTCCTTGGTTATCCAGTAGCCAGCTTGCCCTGAGGGTCCGTAGGGGAGATGAGGGCATAACGAGCACCCAGGGCTCGTTAATTTTTCACCAAAAAAGAAATATCCTTTTCATCTCTACAGAAATATTAAATAATACCTATACATTTATAAAATACTATTTTATGAAACAACTAGAGCATGAACTAATAAATTACTAAAAAATAAATAAAATTGTATAATGATTCGTTAGAAATGTAGAAGAGCATGTCATTATTTTTTTTCATTTTATCTCTAAGGAGCAAAAAAAAAAAATTAAGGAATTCCCAGGGTTCAAGTATCCGCATTCTTCCTTAATCATTTTTTGTGTGTTAAAGTTAAGTAAGTGGATTCATGTCCCTATCTAGTCAAGCCTACCCGCATATGAAATATGCTACCTTATTACTCTAAAATCTCCTAACTTGGTGCATTTCCTTCACCAGGTATCAAAACCCTACGCTCAAGGACACGAGTAGCATCGTTGTAACTTAACTATTCGATGCGATGCGTCTCAAGGCCACTCTATGTCGGGCCGGATAGAAAGTATTTCGAAAATTACAGCCCCTTCCCGCTCGAGCTGAATTCCACCAGCAGCCCCCAAACAACTAGGTAGGTGAGTTAACCACGAGTAGCTCTGCGTGTGTGTTGGTAGTACTTGGATCCCCCCAGTTCATTCCGATGAATAACGTTCATCGAAGTGAATATACGAAGAGCTATTTTCGGTTCACCCTACAATGTGTACAGAAAACGTGACGCGGTCTCGTTCCGAATGGGTGGTATCTGGGTGATGGGGGGTTTCTGTTGGAGCAGGTTCTGTAGTGGTGAACTGGCACCGATACACGGGCAGAAAACCGGTTGTGCTAGTGTGTGTCCGCACGAATGTAAACAAATCTTGCAAGTACCAAGTCTTGCAAGTCGGTCCTATACACAGAGTGGAGTGCGGTTGTGTTATTGCACGGGGCTGTAATGAAGGTGCAATTGCAGCTCAACCGAGAACTTGTTGTGTGCGCCGCTGTCTTGTGTATGGGAAAGTGCAGTGTGAAATTGATGTTGCTGTTTTTTTTTCTTCGTCTCTCTATTAAATTTAGCATTCCCGTCCGTCGACTGGCGCGCGGTGCCCTCGGTTCGTCGTGTGTTTGCAGCTTTACTGCCGTTCACATACAGACAGACAGAGACGGTCTGTCCGATTCGGTTGGAATATCGGTCGTAATGAAACGTACTGTGCACTGCAACATTGTATGTTCGTCGGAGCGACAGCAAAAAGAAGACGGTTAGTTACTTTAGTTTTCGCTGCTGCTAGTTCTCGTCGCTTCTGCAAGGCCCCAGTACGAACTTGTTTCTTAAAATATCATCAGTCGATTAACGCGCGAGTGTCCAAGTGATCGAAAGTGTGGAGCAGTTTATAGCAGGAGCAGCCTTTGACTAACTTTGCGACTAGCTGCGAAAAATTGTGGAGTGTGGGAAGCGTGCGGAATTCGCCTAGCAAAATTGTTTGATTTGCAGTGTTTTGTGACGGGTTCGATTGTTGTGCTTTTTGATTTTGTTTTCGTTCGCAGTGTTACTCTCGCCTGTCAAAGTGCCTTCCCAGTGTCAGTTTAGTCATTGAATTGAGAATTCTGGGTGGTTGGTTGCTGTTGCAAAAGCGAGCGATAGTGGGTCGAAGTAATGAACCGTATTCTTCCCAAGCGCCCATTGACGAATGTTGAGACTTGAAGTGACGGGGGGAAAAAATCAACTACATGGTATCGGTTTTGCCAGATTATTGAGCACTCTCAATAGCACAGCCAGGCGATCTATTTTTTTTATTTATGTAATTGACTCGTGTGTGATCAGCGAGAAATTGGAGAGCTGTTTGCACTGATACGGAGTAAGGTTATGGAAAATTTCATACCAATCCAAATTCTGAGCTGTGATACCAACAATGTTATCACCAAGCTGGTCGTTTTCAGGCCTTCTCCGATGAGGCCATAAAAGAAAATCAACGTAAGCGAGAGAACTCGTTTTCCGAATAAGGATTTTTTTTTGTGTGCTGTCTACGGTACAGTTAACTTGTTGCATGCAGACTCCGTGCATCGAATCGAGTTATTTTTTGTGTTTCTCTCGTTAGCTGTATGTGTCTGTGCCTGCTATGGCATATAGAGGTTTGTCGCGTTGAGCCTAGACACTCAAAATAACACAATTCATTCTGCCAAAACACATCTACGCCCATATGAAGGTGCTATCATCCTGCAAGTGACAACATTACTGATAACTGTCATCAGGCGTTGGGAAAGCGAGCAACCAAGCTAGCGCAGTAAATAATCAGAGCGGCAGCCAAAACCACCAAAAAGCGGCAGAGGCAAAACTGACCTTTCTTCTGCTGCATAGTTGTTAGGCAGGGTAGTGTACACAAAACAATGCACCGCTTCTCTGTTTGCTTACCGCCAAAAGGTAGCTGAAAGTGTCAAGATTTTGATTGTGTGATCAATAGTTTGCAGGCATGATTGGGCTGTGTTTATCGTTTTCGTTGAAATTCCTGCACCCCTTCTCGTGTGCCCCGTTACTAGCTTGAAACGAGCACCTCCAACCTGCAACTGTACAACACAAAGTGTTCAATTCGTTGGATGTCCGACAACACTGCACGCGGCCGATTGGAAAACCTGTGCCTTCCCAAATAGCAGGCAAGGTGAAGGCGCGAGGCTTCGAAACGTGTACTGCTGCTCCCTTGTTGTTTAGATCGTTCATCATACCTACCCTGTTCCACGAGATGTAAGTACCTAGTAGCCTAGAAGCTTACCTATGTTTAGATTTTAGTATTCGTTGGAGCAATCGGAGGCCTCCACCCCTTGGTAGGTGGTGGTGAAAGCATTATTTTTTTTTGCATTGATAACAGCTTGTGCGTAGTGGTGACCTTAGTAGCTCAGTGTTGATAACAGCTGCCAAACCAAGTCTTTAGCTTAAATGTGCCTTTGTTTAAAATAAATTAAAAAGAAATTGCTTTCGGATTGTTTGGAAACAGGCTTTTTAGAACACAGGTCTCGAACCCATACAATTTCACCTTAATGAGTCCATTCGATTTAGTAAATGGCAAAATTATCTGTGGGGAAATGGTTGTCAGTCGATGAAAGCAAAATTACCATTATTAACATTATTGTTTTTGAATACTGAATAGTTTTGTAGCATTTAATATTGATGAGGCGGACACAAACAATTATGTTACGACATAAACATTATTTACTGATTATTCTTCAGTGCTTGATGAAATCGATATCTCTTTGTTACTTTTCAAGCTATCT
>NC_073691.1:57560902-57576608 GCF_029784155.1 Uranotaenia lowii | reverse complement strand
TGAAATTAAACATTTATTACGATTTATACTTTAGAAGGTAAAACGAAGTTTACCGGGTCAGCTAGTTCGCTATAAAAAAATTATGTAACTTCAAAAGTTATATTTTAAGAATGCGAAATATGGAAAAAGTGTTTATAGAAAAAAAATACTTTTCTTCCTTTTTTAAAATTTACTTGAATGTTTGGAAATAAAAATCAACCATTTATAGAATATATGGTCGGGATTTGACCAGACCGAACTGAACGCCATCAGCAATTTTTCGAACCACTCGAGTTTTATCTGCAAAAATTTTCAACTATAGACAAAATCAGTAAAACCTAAAAAACAGAATCAATAGTTTATAATCCAAGAAACGCAATCTAGTGAATTATTTTAGATTTTTCGGTTTCGCATAAGAATAACAGGAGTTTCAAAATTTGCAGTTTAAAAATTTTCTCATGGTGTTCAGTTCGGTCTGGTCGAAAGCAGGCCATATAATATTTTTAGAAGACTCCCTAACACCTTTATTTCAATTTTTTATAAAAATTTCCAGAATTAGTTATGAAATTCTAGTCTAACATAAAATTGTATATTGCCTAGTAAAGAGAATACAGTTTATGAAATTTTGAAAAAGTGTTCAGCACCAGTGCTGCAAATATTCAGTGTCAGGTTGAAATATTCAATTGAATTTATTGAAGTGTTTTGGTCAGGTCAATTCCAACAGGATTCATACGAGAATGGACAGTAAGCTCAATCCCAAAAGTACTCTGCACACTGATTCACCAATCGGCAACATCGATTGTTAGTATAAATTCAGGCTTTTTGTAATTTGATGAGATTAGCAAATCTTCATTCCCAGTTTCTGGCAAACAATGCTAAAAGTGAAAAAAGCCTCATTTCAATATCATTAAGTTTATATGAATAGTGCCCACCCGATCAGAAGAGAAAAACTAAATTATATCAAGATGAGATATTTTGATATTCAATTTTTTCCTATCTGGATGGGTTATAATTTAGTATTCGTAGGATGTTAAAATATCTCAAATTATATCAAAAAATCTATACGATCATAGCTAAATTATATTAGTTTTTGATATGCTCCTATCAAGATTATATCTCGTTCAGATAGCATAGTTTGATATTGGACAGAACAAATTATATCAAAATTATAACTTATCAAGATATCAGTGCTTCGAGAAAATTTTCTATTGGAAGGTCAATAAACCACATTATTTGATAAAACCATGCCCCATTTTTGGTTTCCCAAAAATTTGATTCAATTTTATGAATCTGTTGAGCGAAACTCGTTAATGTAAGGTTTGAGCCGTTGACTTCGATGTCCGTGTTTCAGAAAAAGTTGAACGTATATAAAAATAAGATATAATGATTTTATTTTAGCACAATCCGAAAAAAATCTTGATCAATGAATATGAGCTCAACCCCATTCAAGTTTGTCAATCAGAATAAGATATAATTCAGATTGGAGAAACTTAAAATCGAAAATTTGGAGTACTTAATTATAACTGAATCATATGTAAATATCTTGGTGAGATACGTTTGAGTTATTATTTTGCTCTCCTGATCGGGCAAGCTTGGACGAATCTACTCACTAGACTTGCGGAAGAAACTGGGAGATCAGCTACGGATTTAAAAAAAAATTCACTTAGTGTCCAAGAAAGCTGAAGTTAGAAGCTATACGTTGCACATAATGATATATTTTTTGATTTTTTTTAAGATCATGACCACAAAAATTGTAAAAAAGTGGTGTAAAAACAATGCCCTTATTATTTGATGAAGTTTACATTGAGTATAAATCTGAATGACTTCCCATCACTGCACTTTCTCTGCAGAATAGTTACACCAATTTTGAGTTATTTGTTATTTGTTATTTATTTCTGATCAACGGATCACATGTTGATCCCAATGATTACTTAAAATTAAGGTTAAAAACAAAACATTTAAATCTAACTACGGGGATCTCAAGGCCCTAATCACTTTTCTTCGGAAAACATCCCTCGAAATGTCGAAGTCAAAATGCTCCGAAAAACGGTTGAAAGATTTCATTGCACCGATGAGGGCGCTGTTAGCTCCGTAATTGTTCATTCGAAAGGGAATGTACAATTGAAGATCCTGATTCCTGAATCCACGGGGTCGTACACTAAGCGGAATAGCCTCCAAAAGCGTGGGACAGTCGATTCGCGATGTCAGGAGGTCGGCGACAAATGAGGCACGTGTTGCTTGTCTGCGGGCTTGAAGGGTGTCGATATCTAAGAGGCGGCATCGATTTTCGTAGCTAGGCAAGCGAAAAGGGTCTTGCCAGTTCAGGTGTCTAAGGGCATATCGCAAGAATCGCCGCTGAATGGTCTCGAGCCGATCGACACCGTTCTGGTAGTAGGGACACCAGACAGCTGAAGCGTATTCAAGGATGGAACGAACAATGCTGCAGTATAAGCTTTTCAAGCAATACACGTCCTTGAAGTCCTTCGCCACTCTAAAAATGAAACCGAGGCTTCTGGATGCTTTGTCAATCACATAGTTGGTGTGTGCCTTGAATTCCAGGCGCTGATCTAAGATTACGCCAAGATCGTTAACGTGGTTCACACGTGCGATGGGTTCGTCTCCGAGGAAGTACTCCGCAATTAAAGGCTGCCGCTTACGAGAAAAGCTGATGATTGCACATTTGCTGCGGTTTAATGGCAGGCAGTTAATGTCACACCACTCAGCGAAGAGGTTGAATTGACGTTGCAGGAAATTGATGTCGTCGTTGTCGTTTATGGTGTAAAATAGTTTTAGGTCATCAGCATAGCCAAGTTTGGGGACGTCGAGGAGTGACAACACGTCGTTGAAGTAAATTAGGAAAATAATCGGTCCGAGATGGCTACCTTGAGGCACACCGGAGGTAGCAGGAAATTGCCTGGAAAAGGTGTCACCCGTTCGAACAATCAATTTACGACCAGTTAAATAACTGCGGAACCAGCCGAGTAGAGTACCACAGAATCCTAAGCGTTCGAGTTTACCGATGGCAATTTCATGGTTCACCTTGTCGAATGCAGCAGACAGATCGGTATAGATTGCATCGGTTTGAGATTTGGCAACAAAACTTTCATGCACAAAAGAAGTGAACGTTAGCAAGTTACTTGTCGTAGAGCGTTTGGGCATGAATCCGTGTTGATCATTGGAGATGTTATTTTTGCAGTACGTGAAGAAAGGATCCAAAACCACCAATTCGAATAGTTTGGCAATCGAACATAAGGCAGAGATTCCACGGTAATTGTTAACATCTCTTCTATCTCCTTTTTTATGTACCGGGAACATGTAAGCTTCCTTCCATAGTAGAGGGAAGGTGGCTCTATCTAGCGAAGCTTGAAAAATGAGCCGAATAGGGGTCAGCAAGACAGGCATGAAACTTTTTAAAAAAGCAGCTGGTATCCCGTCCGGGCCCGTAGAAAAGGAATTCTTAAGCTTCGCTGCTGCTCTAGAGATGGCTGCCTCCTCGATTTCAATACCATTTATTGAGAAGCCCAATGGCAAAACGTTCCTGACAGCGCTATCTATATGTTCTGAGGATGTTGAAGCTGAAGTGAAGATGCTGGAAAATTTTTGGGCGAAGAGATCGCAGATACCACGGTCAGAGTTCGCCGTTATGCCGTCTAAGAACATGTTTGAAGGTATACCAGGTTCTTTCCGCTGACTTTTTACGTGTTTCCAAAACGATTTTGGGCAAGTCTTGAGGTTACGTTGTACGCGACGTAGATAGTTATGGTAACAACGTTCACTGGCTTTTTTATAAACGGAGTTAAGTTTACGATATATATCCTTAGTATGCGATGATTTATGCTTCTTGTAGTTTCGAAGAGCACATCTTTTTGCCGTCTTCAGTTGTCGCAGCTCAGTCGTGATCCAAGGGATTCGCATATTTCTGCTGTTAGAGCGTTTTGGGACGTGGCGATCGATGACGTAATTCAGAATGTGTGAAAAGGTATCAGCGGCAGCGTTGGGATTAGAAAGATCAAGCTCAGATACCCAGTCGATAGTGCCTAGAATGTGAGAGATGTCATCGAAGTTGGCGTTCTTAAAGTCGAGGTAGAAGGTCACTGGTTTTTCTACTGCAGCGTTCAGCCTAGTTACTTCGAGTGATGCCATGAGAGCAGGGTGATGTGGGACTACTTTAACAAGCGGTGCAGGAGCGACTTCGATGGTCGGTAAACGAGGTCCGTCATTGGCAAAGCAGAGGTCCAGCGTACGACCGTATTCGTTCACCACATCGTTGATCTGGCGCAAGGTCGCTGCACTCAGGGAGTCCAATATGATGTTTGAAGGCGCCGAAAAAGTAGAGCGTGCTGGGTCTGGGTACAGAAAGCTGCCATGGATGGAGCACCACTTCAAACCGGGCATATTGAAGTCGCCAATGACTAGTAAGTCATCTTCAGGAGCGCAGAAGGAGCTAACTTCGAAGATGCAGCGAGAAAACGACTCGGCGAGGGCAACATCTCTTGAGCGATCGGGTGGCAGATACACTACACATACGTACAATTTCCGGTCTACAAGATCAATGCGAATCCATACAAGTTCCAGATCGCACCAGGAATTGTTGTCGATGAACTGCGCTGGAAGATTCGACTTCACGGCAAGTAGTACCCCGCCTCCACTGGACTTTTTGCTGTTTCGGGCGCTACGGTCACAGCGGAACACTGCGTAATCAGGGCCGAAGATCTGACTTGATAGTGTGCGGTCATTCAGCCATGTTTCCGTGAAGGCGATGACGTCATAGCAGGAACACGAAGTTGCGAGCAGGTAGTCGGTCAGGCAGGAATTGAAACCCCCCACATTCTGGTAGTAAAGGGTAATGGTATCTAAAGGACCCGGAGCGGATCTGGTGAGACGTGCACTAGAAGGTGGAACATCATCAGGCACAGGAATACAATCAGGGGTACCATACTTGCCTGAATTCACAGGCTGGAGAACCCCTTCGCCGCAGACGAACTCAGGGCCGGGACGACTGATGACGCTGGCAGGAATCAGCGCGACTGAGTCGAAGGACTCAGGGGTCTCCGAAGTGCCTAGCTCGTTGCGTCCCGGTGTAGAAACCCCAGAATAGTTGGAGATGTTCTCGTTAGGTGAGTGGTTGCCGAAGTAATACTGGCTGGAGTCAGCGCTGTTGGTACGACTGGAAACCGAAAAAGCGTCACGCGGTGTGAAAGTTCCAAAGGACAACTTATACTTGCCTGTCGATGCAGGCTGGAGAACCTCGTCGCCGCAATCGAACTCAGGGCCGGGACGACTGATGCCGCTGGCTGGAAACAGCGCGACTGAGTCGAAGGGCTCTGAGGACTCCGAAAGGCCTGATACGTTGCGTCCCGGTGCAGAAAACCCAGAAGAGTCAAAGAAATTCTCGTTCGGCAGGTGCTTCTCGAAGCGATACGGGCCAGAGTCAGGTATATTGAAACTGCTGGGGTTCGAAATTTCGTTACGCAGTGGAAAAGTTCCGAAAATCAATTTGTACTTGCCTGTCGTTGCAGGCTGGAGAACCTCGTCGCCGCAATCGAACTCAGGGCCGGGACGACTGATGCCGCTGGCTGGAAACAGCGCGACTGAGTCGATGGGCTCTGAGGTCTCCAAAAGGCCTGATACGTTGCGTCCCGGTGCAGAGAACCCAGAGGAGTCGAAGGTGTACATGTTCGGCGGGTGCTTGTAGAAGTGATAAGCGCCGGAGTCAGGTAAGTTGAAACAGCTGGGGATCGAAATTTCGTCACGCAGTGGAAAAGTTCCGAAAAACAATTTATACTTGCCTGTCTTTGCAGGCTGGAGAACCTCGTCGCCGCAATCGAACTCAGGGCCGGGACGACTGATGCCGCTGGCTGGAAACAGCGCGACTGAGTCGATGGGCTCTAAGGTCTCCGAAAGGCCTGAAGTTGATATACAAAAGATACAAGGAATTGCAAATTTTGTTAGCGTGTACGTACTTTATTTTTTCCAGTACTGCTTATAATGTTTGAAAAAAATGTTAGATCTGATTTGCAACTTTTCAAGAGTGTTTTGTGCTAATTTCAATGCTTTTCTCGAAGGCCTTGTACAGTTCCCATTTTTTCTGCTTCTCGTATATTTGATGTTGCGACCTGTTGTCATAGCCTTTCTCAAGGAATATTCAAATGTTTTTTTATTACAATTAAGACATAGTTTAAAATTCATATAAAATCTTCCCTTTTCCTATCGAAGGCCGATTAAGTTGTTATCATAGTTTCCCATCTGAATTGGTATTTATTTTGATTTTTTTCGGGAAGGAAAGAAAGTTCATCTTTTTCATCATTTGAAGGTCCAATAAAACAAATTAGCCCTCACCTCAGGAGGGCTTGTTTATCTCTTACTTTTACTCTAGCTCAAAAGTCGTGGTAGGAACGGACACTAATTGAGAAGTCATTAGTTTCTACAACCGGTAGGGTTAAAACCCAACACCAGAAGAGGGCTTTTCCATTTGTTTTTTTTCCCTTCTGTTCCCACTTATCTCAGACTTGATCAGATCACACAATTGATGGTGCCGGTTGCCGGCTGCTGTAGAAATTATGGTTGAACCACAAGGTAGAGAGAAAGATAATCGAAAAAAAACCATACGAAACAAAACAACTGTTTATAATATAATAAGGTGTTTCTAATTAATTCCGTTTTTTGCGCTCGGTTTCCCTGATAAGATGGAGGGGTCCACCGATTGTTATTGTTTTTGCTTTTTGGTTTCCGAAGCTAAGATTTTTTGTTTCGCTGACTGGATGTGAAGAATGGAACGGGGAGAGAGAAAATTAAATGCTAATCAAGTGAAGATCTCTTGAACACAACAACAAGAAAAAAGGAGAGTTAAAACCGTCGGGAAGGTGTCGGAAAATAAAGAAATAAAACTAACAGCTCTAATTTGCAAAAGAGTCGGGGATTGACCAGCACAAACACTTCACTTCCGCAGAAATGACCCCAAGAGGAAGCTGGGTCTGTGTGATTTTATTTATATTTAACTAATTTCTCTGGCAGAGTTTTGTTTTGAGTGGCACGATGATAAACAGAGAATGAAATTGAGCCGAAATCTAATCTTGAAAGAGGTAGTTGCACGACAACTGTCCTCAAACCGAAGATTGTGATAATCATGATGGTTTTATGACATGGTGGCTGATGGTGTTTAGTGAAAAATTAAATTTACAAATTTTAATTTAAAAAAATTTCGTTCCTTATTAAAGCCACTATTGAATGAAAATAGTAGATTTTTTTTCCTCGTTTGTATCTCGCTCATAGCGTTTTTTATTCCAATAATTCCCTCACACTTCGTAGAGGACACTTTTCCCCATATTTTAAGCTTAAATTGATCAATTTTAGGTTGCCCAATTGCGTCAAAATGATGTGGAAATTTGCACACACAAAAATACCTAGCCTAAATTTTAATCGATAAGACATCGACAGGCTCTAAAAATAGCCAACAGATATTGGTGCCGATTTCGAAGCCCCTCGTCACAACGGGCTCGTTGGTCTAGGGGTATGATTTTCGCTTAGGGTGCGAGAGGTCCCGGGTTCAAATCCCGGACGAGCCCACTCGATCTTTTTTTTAACCTAAGACGATGGGTCAAATTTCCAATAAACGGGGTTTTTTTTCGATAACCTTTTTCCTCGCTTTAAATTGTTCCCATCAAAGATAAACCGGAAACCAATATATGTTTTTGACCTATGAGTGAGTTAAGCGGCACCTTACACTAATATGTATCTTATCGGAATCGATCAAAGAAAGTAAACAAGATACGCCCAGCCAAGCCCAGCTAATCGCAAAGCGGGGGAAAACTCAAACCAAATCACAACTTTCGCGTGACCGGCGGCGGCGCGGCGCGGCGATCAAATCTCTAAAATAAACAAATTTCGGGGGGAAGTGACCGTCACCAAAGAAAGGTAAAAGTATCAACAAAAAAAAACTGGGTCATTAGGCACTCTACCGATTGTCTTCTCGATGAGACAGATTTGAAAGAAGGTTCACCTCACTAAGTATAGTGAGAAATAGGAAGGTTTTTTTTCTTTTCTTCCTTTTAGGGGTCACTGTCGCCGAAGTTAAATATTAAGAAAAAAGTAGATTGAGATAGGCAATCTAAAGTGGTGGAAACCTTTCGTTGATCAAATAGAAACAAAGAGACCAAATAGAGCTAGTTCCTATATTAATTAACTTTCATTCAGTGACCCCCACTCGGAATAATTACTAGGACAGGTACACCTTGAAGGTGATTGGTCCATTTTGTACCAGATTTCATTCATCGTTGGTTTTTTGGGAACACAACCGACAATAGTCGGTGACCGCTTATAGAGAAACTGATCAAAGGTGAAACCTGAGGTCTAATCACTGGTTGGGGTCAGAAATGCTTAGCTTCGTTTTTGTGGGTCGTTGAACTCCAAAGTTAACTGGATAATTGATGGAATTGGAGGAATGAATATCTGTGCAATCCGTACATTTGAAGATTTTTCTTGTTTTTTTAATGATTTGACAAGAATAACAAAAATTACAAAAGTGATAAAAGTGACAAAAATGACAAAAACGACAAAAATGACAAGAATGACACAAATGACATAAATGTTAGAAATGACAACACTTACAAAAATGACAAAGACAAAAATTACAAAAATGACAAAAAGGCTAAAAACGACAAAAATTGCAAAAAAAAGACAAAAAAAGCAAAAATGCTCAGAATGACAAAAATGACAAAAATAACAAAAATGACAAAAATAATCAATATAACAAAAATTACAAAAAAAATGTAAAAATTAAAAAATAATGACAAAATTGACAAAAATGGCAAAAAAGACAAACATGACAAAATGACAAAATTGACAAAAATTACAAAAACTGACAAAAATATCAAAAATGACAAAAATTCAAAAATAAAAACTGACAAAAATTTAAAATTAAAAATTGACAAAAATGATAAAAATGCTAAAAATATCAAAAATAACAAAAATGCCAAAAATGACACAAGTAACAAAAATGAAAAAAATGACATAATTAACAAAAATGACAAAAAAAAAAACAAAAATGACTAAAATGACTTCAATGACTAAATTGACAAAAATTACAAAATGAAAAAAAAATACAAAAATTGACAAAAATTCAAATGACAAAAATGACAGAAATGACTAAAATGACAAAAGTTACAAAAATGATAAAAAGGACTTTCTTGACAAAAATGACAAAATGACAAAATTTATAAAAATGACAAAAATGACAAAAATTACAAAAATTACCAAAATGACAAGAATGACAAAAATGACAAAAATGACAAAAATGACAAAAATGACAAAAATGACAAAAATGACAAAAATGACAAAAATGACAAAAATGACAAAAATGACAAAAATGACAAAAATGACAAAAATGACAAAAATGACAAAAATGACAAAAATGACAAAAATGACAAAAATGACAAAAATGACAAAAATGACAAAAATGACAAAAATGACAAAAATGACAAAAATGACAAAAATGACAAAAATGACAAAAACGACAAAAATGACAAAAATGACAAAAATGACAAAAATGACAAAAATGACAAAAATGACAAAAATGTAAAAAATGTAAAAAATGTCAAAAATGTCAAAAATGCTAGAAATGACAAAAAAGACAAAAAAGACAAAAAAGACAAAAAAGACAAAAAAGACAAAAAAGACAAAAAAGACAAAAAAGACAAAAAAGACAAAAAAGACAAAAAAGACAAAAAAGACAAAAAAGACAAAAAAGACAAAAAAGACAAAAAAGACAAAAAAGACAAAAAAGACAAAAAAGACAAAAAAGACAAAAAAGACAAAAAAGACAAAAAAGACAAAAAAGACAAAAAAGACAAAAAAGACAAAAAAGACAAAAAAGACAAAAAAGACAAAAAAGACAAAAAAGACAAAAAAGACAAAAAAGACAAAAAAGACAAAAAAGACAAAAAAGACAAAAAAGACAAAAAAGACAAAAAAGACAAAAAAGACAAAAAAGACAAAAAAGACAAAAAAGACAAAAAAGACAAAAAAGACAAAAAAGACAAAAAAGACAAAAAAGACAAAAAAGACAAAAAAGACAAAAAAGACAAAAAAGACAAAAAAGACAAAAAAGACAAAAAAGACAAAAAAGACAAAAAAGACAAAAAAGACAAAAAAGACAAAAAAGACAAAAAAGACAAAAAAGACAAAAAAGACAAAAAAGACAAAAAAGACAAAAAAGACAAAAAAGACAAAAAAGACAAAAAAGACAAAAAAGACAAAAAAGACAAAAAAGACAAAAAAGACAAAAAAGACAAAAAAGACAAAAAAGACAAAAAAGACAAAAAAGACAAAAAAGACAAAAAAGACAAAAAAGACAAAAAAGACAAAAAAGACAAAAAAGACAAAAAAGACAAAAAAGACAAAAAAGACAAAAAAGACAAAAAAGACAAAAAAGACAAAAAAGACAAAAAAGACAAAAAAGACAAAAAAGACAAAAAAGACAAAAAAGACAAAAAAGACAAAAAAGACAAAAAAGACAAAAAAGACAAAAAAGACAAAAAAGACAAAAAAGACAAAAAAGACAAAAAAGACAAAAAAGACAAAAAAGACAAAAAAGACAAAAAAGACAAAAAAGACAAAAAAGACAAAAAAGACAAAAAAGACAAAAAAGACAAAAAAGACAAAAAAGACAAAAAAGACAAAAAAGACAAAAAAGACAAAAAAGACAAAAAAGACAAAAAAGACAAAAAAGACAAAAAAGACAAAAAAGACAAAAAAGACAAAAAAGACAAAAAAGACAAAAAAGACAAAAAAGACAAAAAAGACAAAAAAGACAAAAAAGACAAAAAAGACAAAAAAGACAAAAAAGACAAAAAAGACAAAAAAGACAAAAAAGACAAAAAAGACAAAAAAGACAAAAAAGACAAAAAAGACAAAAAAGACAAAAAAGACAAAAAAGACAAAAAAGACAAAAAAGACAAAAAAGACAAAAAAGACAAAAAAGACAAAAAAGACAAAAAAGACAAAAAAGACAAAAAAGACAAAAAAGACAAAAAAGACAAAAAAGACAAAAAAGACAAAAAAGACAAAAAAGACAAAAAAGACAAAAAAGACAAAAAAGACAAAAAAGACAAAAAAGACAAAAAAGACAAAAAAGACAAAAAAGACAAAAAAGACAAAAAAGACAAAAAAGACAAAAAAGACAAAAAAGACAAAAAAGACAAAAAAGACAAAAAAGACAAAAAAGACAAAAAAGACAAAAAAGACAAAAAAGACAAAAAAGACAAAAAAGACAAAAAAGACAAAAAAGACAAAAAAGACAAAAAAGACAAAAAAGACAAAAAAGACAAAAAAGACAAAAAAGACAAAAAAGACAAAAAAGACAAAAAAGACAAAAAAGACAAAAAAGACAAAAAAGACAAAAAAGACAAAAAAGACAAAAAAGACAAAAAAGACAAAAAAGACAAAAAAGACAAAAAAGACAAAAAAGACAAAAAAGACAAAAAAGACAAAAAAGACAAAAAAGACAAAAAAGACAAAAAAGACAAAAAAGACAAAAAAGACAAAAAAGACAAAAAAGACAAAAAAGACAAAAAAGACAAAAAAGACAAAAAAGACAAAAAAGACAAAAAAGACAAAAAAGACAAAAAAGACAAAAAAGACAAAAAAGACAAAAAAGACAAAAAAGACAAAAAAGACAAAAAAGACAAAAAAGACAAAAAAGACAAAAAAGACAAAAAAGACAAAAAAGACAAAAAAGACAAAAAAGACAAAAAAGACAAAAAAGACAAAAAAGACAAAAAAGACAAAAAAGACAAAAAAGACAAAAAAGACAAAAAAGACAAAAAAGACAAAAAAGACAAAAAAGACAAAAAAGACAAAAAAGACAAAAAAGACAAAAAAGACAAAAAAGACAAAAAAGACAAAAAAGACAAAAAAGACAAAAAAGACAAAAAAGACAAAAAAGACGAAAAAGACGAAAAAGACAAAAAAGACAAAAAAGACAAAAAAGACAAAAAAGACGAAAAAGACGAAAAAGACGAAAAAGACGAAAAAGACGAAAAAGACGAAAAAGACGAAAAAGACGAAAAAGACGAAAAAGACGAAAAAGACGATAAAGACGAAAAAGACGAAAAAGACGAAAAAGACGGAAAAGACGAAAAAGATGAAAAAGACGAAAAAGACGAAAAAGACGAAAAAGACGAAAAAGACGAAAAAGGCGAAAAGACAAAAAAGACGAAAAAGGCGAAAAGACGCAAAATACGAAAAGGACGAAAAAGACGAAAAAGACGAAAAAGACGAAAAGACACATAAGACGCAAAATACGAAAAAGACGAAAAAGACGAAAAAGACGAAAAAGACGAAAAAGACGAAAAAGACGAAAAAGACGAAAAAGACGAAAAAGACGAAAAAGACGAAAAAGACGAAAAAGACGAAAAAGACGAAAAAGACGAAAAAGACGAAAAAGACGAAAAAGACGAAAAAGACGAAAAAGACGAAAAAGACGAAAAAGACGAAAAAGACGAAAAAGACGAAAAAGACGAAAAAGACGAAAAAGACGAAAAAGACGAAAAAGACGAAAAAGACGAAAAAGACGAAAAAGACGAAAAAGACGAAAAAGACGAAAAAGACGAAAAAGACGAAAAAGACGAAAAAGAAGAAAAAGACAAAAAAGACGAAAAAGACGAAAATGAAGAAAAATACAAAAAAAAAACGAAAAGACGAAAAAGAAGAAAAAGACGAAAATAAAGACGCAAAATACGAAAAAGACAAAAAAGACGAAAAAGAAGAAAAAGACGAAAAAAAAAAATAAAAAACGAAAAAGACGTAGAAGACGGAAAAGAAGAAAATGACGAAAAAAACTTAAAGACGCAAAATACGAAAAAGACAAAAAAAATGAAAAAGACGAAAAAAAATAAAAATACGCAAAATACGTAAAAGACGAAAAAGACGAAAAAGACGAAAAAGACGAAAAAGACGAAAAAGACGAAAAAGACGAAAAGTACGATAAAGACGAAAAAGACGAAAAAGACGAAAATGACAAAAATTACAAAATTTGTTATTCATGTAAATTTTTTCATTTTTTAATTTTTGTAATTTTTGAAATTTTGTAATTTTTTTAATTTTTGAAATTTTCGTCAGTTTTGTTATTTTTGTCATTTTTGCCATTTTTGTATTTTTTTTATAATTTTTTTTTCATTTCAGTTATTTGTGGTCGTTTTTGTCATTTTTTTTCATATTTGTCATTTGTATTTTGTTATTTGACAAAAACGACAAAAATTACAAAAAATACAAAAATGACAAAAATGACAAAAATGACAAAAATGACAAAAATGACAAAAATGACAAAAATGATAAAAATGATAAAAATGACGAACATGACAAAAATGACAAAAATGACAAAAAAGACAAAAAAGACAAAAAAGACAAAAAAGACAAAAAAGACAAAAAAGACAAAAAAGACAAAAAAGACAAAAAAGACAAAAAAGACAAAAAAGATAAAAAAGACAAAAAAGACAAAAAAGACAAAAAAGACAAAAAAGACAAAAAAGACAAAAAAGACAAAAAAGACAAAAAAGACAAAAAAGACAAAAAAGACAAAAAAGACCAAAAAGACAAAAAAGACAAAAAAGACAAAAAAGACAAAAAAGACAAAAAAGACATAAAAGACAAAAAAGACAAAAAAGACAAAAAAGACAAAAAAGACAAAAAAGACAAAAAAGACAAAAAAGACAAAAAAGACAAAAAAGACAAAAAAGACAAAAAAGACAAAAAAGACAAAAAAGACAAAAAAGACAAAAAAGACAAAAAAGACAAAAAAGACAAAAAAGACAAAAAAGACAAAAAAGACAAAAAAGACTAAAAAGACAAAAAAGACAAAAAAGACAAAAAAGACAAAAAAGACAAAAAAGACAAAAAAGACAAAAAAGACAAAAAAGACAAAAAAGACAAAAAAGACAAAAAAGACAAAAAAGACAAAAAAGACAAAAAAGACAAAAAAGACAAAAAAGACAAAAAAGACAAAAAAGACAAAAAAGACAAAAAAGACAAAAAAGACAAAAAAGACAAAAAAGACAAAAAAGACAAAAAAGACAAAAAAGACAAAAAAGACAAAAAAGACAAAAAAGACAAAAAAGACAAAAAAGACAAAAAAGACAAAAGAGACAAAATAGACAAAAAAGACAAAAAAGACAAAAAAGACAAAAAAGACAAAAAAGACAAAAAAGACAAAAAAGACAAAACAGACAAAAAAGACAAAAAAGACAAAAAAGACAAAAAAGACAAAAAAGACAAAAAAGACAAAAAAGACAAAAAAGACAAAAAAGACAAAAAAGACAAAAAAGACAAAAAAGACAAAAAAGACAAAAAAGACAAAAAAGACAAAAAAGACAAAAAAGACAAAAAAGACAAAAAAGACAAAAAAGACAAAAAAGACAAAAAAGACAAAAAAGACAAAAAAGACAAAAAAGACAAAAAAGACAAAAAAGACAAAAAAGACAAAAAAGACAAAAAAGACAAAAAAGACAAAAAAGACAAAAAAGACAAAAAAGACAAAAAAGACAAAAAAGACAAAAAAGACAAAAAAGACAAAAAAGACAAAAAAGACAAAAAAGACAAAAAAGACAAAAAAGACAAAAAAGACAAAAAAGACAAAAAAGACAAAAAAGACAAAAAAGACAAAAAAGACAAAAAAGACAAAAAAGACAAAAAAGACAAAAAAGACAAAAAAGACAAAAAAGACAAAAAAGACAAAAAAGACAAAAAAGACAAAAAAGACAAAAAAGACAAAAAAGACAAAAAAGACAAAAAAGACAAAAAAGACAAAAAAGACAAAAAAGACAAAAAAGACAAAAAAGACAAAAAAGACAAAAGAGACAAAATAGACAAAAAAGACAAAAAAGACAAAAAAGACAAAAAAGACAAAAAAGACAAAAAAGACAAAAAAGACAAAAAAGACAAAAAAGACAAAAAAGACAAAAAAGACAAAAAAGACAAAAAAGACAAGTTGTTTTTTAAACAACTTTTGAACGCATGGATAGAAATTGATAAAATTTTCAGTGCAGCTATCTAGTAATGTAATGTGAACATGTGGAATTTTTTGTGACGTTCAGTCAAATCATTTTTTAAAATTGCCTCCACTGAAGAAATTTATCGATTTCAAGTTTTGTGCACAATGTGCGTCATCTATAATGTATACACTAAACTACCCAGTTTTCAATTTGTGGCTATTTTTCATGACGTTTTCTGTTTCTCGATGCTTGATGTTCAAAATTACTCAATTTTTTTAATTTTGTCGAAGTTATATTTGACTTTTTATCACTTCACGACAGTTTTCGCATGATAGCACGATTCCAAATCCAACCAAAACAGAGAATAAACTATGTTAGACCTATTGAAGTGCTATGTTTAAAAAATGATCGAATTTTGAGGCAGTCTTCTTTACATATTTTCATTGTGTCAATCGTTATGAATCACTGACTAATTTGCAGCTTCCACAGATCGCCAGCCTCCTCAAGTGCTAGACATAATTTTTTTTAAAACTTTGTCTCCTTGTTTATCTCTGGAAAATACAGGCTACACTTGTTAACAAAAAAACTGACTGGTAATCTGCCAGGTGCCCGCTAGAGGTTTGGTTTTGCTGTCCATTACGTTTTTTTTTAAGAATATCTCCCCACTAGCGGTCCAAATATTTTGCGCACGATTCGACCACCGTATTTTGTTTATTTTACCGGTGGGCAGCTCTCTACTTTGC
>NC_073691.1:57543459-57560402 GCF_029784155.1 Uranotaenia lowii | reverse complement strand
TTTTTAATTCTGTTTTAAGTTTGTAATTTTTTTTTCAAGTTGATAATCAAATTTTCCAAGTAGATATAAATAATGTAAACTAAGCCAACAATGTTTTTTTTGTCCATTTTGTTGATTTTTCAATTTTTTCAATTTTTTAACATTTTGTCAATATTTAACATTTCGTAATATTTTAAAACTTTTTAATTTTTTTCTTAAATTTAATTTTGTATTTTTTTAAAACAACAACAATTTAATAATCTTTGGATTCTTGTCGATTTTGATAATTTGGTTATTTTTGTAAATTGTGTTATATTTTTAAATTTAATTAAATCCTGCAATTTGTAAATATTTTTCATTTATTGTTTTATCAATTTGATCAATTTTGTTATTTTTGTTATTTTCGGTATTTTGTCGTTTTTGTCATTTTTGTTATTTTTGTCATTTTTGTTATTTTTGTCATTTTTGTCATTTTTGTCACTTTTTTCATTTTTTTTCATTTTTTGTCATTTTTGTCATTGTTGTCCTTTTTGTCATTTTTGTCATTTTTGTCATTTTTGTCAATTTTGTCATTTTTGTCATTTTTGTCATTTTTGTCATTTTTGTCATTTTTGTCATTTTTGTCATTTTTGTCATTTTTGTCATTTTTGTCATTTTTGTCATTTTTGTCATTTTTGTCATTTTTGTCATTTTTGTCATTTTTGTCATTTTTGTCATTTTTGTCATTTTTGTCATTTTTGTCATTTTTGTCATTTTTGTCATTTTTGTCATTTTTGTCATTTTTGTCATTTTTGTCATTTTTGTCATTTTTGTCATTTTTGTCATTTTTGTCATTTTTGTCATTTTTGTCATTTTTGTCATTTTTGTCATTTTTGTCATTTTTGTCATTTTTGTCATTTTTGTCATTTTTGTCATTTTTGTCATTTTTGTCATTTTTGTCATTTTTGTCATTTTTGTCATTTTTGTCATTTTTGTCATTTTTGTCATTTTTGTCATTTTTGTCATTTTTGTCATTTTTGTCATTTTTGTCATTTTTGTCATTTTTGTCATTTTTGTCATTTTTGTCATTTTTGTCATTTTTGTCATTTTTGTCATTTTTGTCATTTTTGTCATTTTTGTCATTTTTGTCATTTTTGTCATTTTTGTCATTTTTGTCATTTTTGTCATTTTTGTCATTTTTGTCATTTTTGTCATTTTTGTCATTTTTGTCATTTTTGTCATTTTTGTCATTTTTGTCATTTTTGTCATTTTTGTCATTTTTGTCATTTTTGTCATTTTTGTCATTTTTGTCATTTTTGTCATTTTTGTCATTTTTGTCATTTTTGTCATTTTTGTCATTTTTGTCATTTTTGTCATTTTTGTCATTTTTGTCATTTTTGTCATTTTTGTCATTTTTGTCATTTTTGTCATTTTTGTCATTTTTGTCATTTTTGTCATTTTTGTCATTTTTGTCATTTTTGTCATTTTTGTCATTTTTGTCATTTTTGTCATTTTTGTCATTTTTGTCATTTTTGTCATTTTTGTCATTTTTGTCATTTTTGTCATTTTTGTCATTTTTGTCATTTTTGTCATTTTTGTCATTTTTGTCATTTTTGTCATTTTTGTCATTTTTGTCATTTTTGTCATTTTTGTCATTTTTGTCATTTTTGTCATTTTTGTCATTTTTGTCATTTTTGTCATTTTTGTCATTTTTGTCATTTTTGTCATTTTTGTCATTTTTGTCATTTTTGTCATTTTTGTCATTTTTGTCATTTTTGTCATTTTTGTCATTTTTGTCATTTTTGTCATTTTTGTCATTTTTGTCATTTTTGTCATTTTTGTCATTTTTGTCATTTTTGTCATTTTTGTCATTTTTGTCATTTTTGTCATTTTTGTCATTTTTGTCATTTTTGTCATTTTTGTCATTTTTGTCATTTTTGTCATTTTTGTCATTTTTGTCATTTTTGTCATTTTTGTCATTTTTGTCATTTTTGTCATTTTTGTCATTTTTGTCATTTTTGTCATTTTTGTCATTTTTGTCATTTTTGTCATTTTTGTCATTTTTGTCATTTTTGTCATTTTTGTCATTTTTGTCATTTTTGTCATTTTTGTCATTTTTGTCATTTTTGTCATTTTTGTCATTTTTGTCATTTTTGTCATTTTTGTCATTTTTGTCATTTTTGTCATTTTTGTCATTTTTGTCATTTTTGTCATTTTTGTCATTTTTGTCATTTTTGTCATTTTTGTCATTTTTGTCATTTTTGTCATTTTTGTCATTTTTGTCATTTTTGTCATTTTTGTCATTTTTGTCATTTTTGTCATTTTTGTCATTTTTGTCATTTTTGTCATTTTTGTCATTTTTGTCATTTTTGTCATTTTTGTCATTTTTGTCATTTTTGTCATTTTTGTCATTTTTGTCATTTTTGTCATTTTTGTCATTTTTGTCATTTTTGTCATTTTTGTCATTTTTGTCATTTTTGTCATTTTTGTCATTTTTGTCATTTTTGTCATTTTTGTCATTTTTGTCATTTTTGTCATTTTTGTCATTTTTGTCATTTTTGTCATTTTTGTCATTTTTGTCATTTTTGTCATTTTTGTCATTTTTGTCATTTTTGTCATTTTTGTCATTTTTGTCATTTTTGTCATTTTTGTCATTTTTGTCATTTTTGTCATTTTTGTCATTTTTGTCATTTTTGTCATTTTTGTCATTTTTGTCATTTTTGTCATTTTTGTCATTTTTGTCATTTTTGTCATTTTTGTCATTTTTGTCATTTTTGTCATTTTTGTCATTTTTGTCATTTTTGTCATTTTTGTCATTTTTGTCATTTTTGTCATTTTTGTCATTTTTGTCATTTTTGTCATTTTTGTCATTTTTGTCATTTTTGTCATTTTTGTCATTTTTGTCATTTTTGTCATTTTTGTCATTTTTGTCATTTTTGTCATTTTTGTCATTTTTGTCATTTTTGTCATTTTTGTCATTTTTGTCATTTTTGTCATTTTTGTCATTTTTGTCATTTTTGTCATTTTTGTCATTTTTGTCATTTTTGTCATTTTTGTCATTTTTGTCATTTTTGTCATTTTTGTCATTTTTGTCATTTTTGTCATTTTTGTCATTTTTGTCATTTTTGTCATTTTTGTCATTTTTGTCATTTTTGTCATTTTTGTCATTTTTGTCATTTTTGTCATTTTTGTCATTTTTGTCATTTTTGTCATTTTTGTCATTTTTGTCATTTTTGTCATTTTTGTCATTTTTGTCATTTTTGTCATTTTTGTCATTTTTGTCATTTTTGTCATTTTTGTCATTTTTGTCATTTTTGTCATTTTTGTCATTTTTGTCATTTTTGTCATTTTTGTCATTTTTGTCATTTTTGTCATTTTTGTCATTTTTGTCATTTTTGTCATTTTTGTCATTTTTGTCATTTTTGTCATTTTTGTCATTTTTGTCATTTTTGTCATTTTTGTCATTTTTGTCATTTTTGTCATTTTTGTCATTTTTGTCATTTTTGTCATTTTTGTCATTTTTGTCATTTTTGTCATTTTTGTCATTTTTGTCATTTTTGTCATTTTTGTCATTTTTGTCATTTTTGTCATTTTTGTCATTTTTGTCATTTTTGTCATTTTTGTCATTTTTGTCATTTTTGTCATTTTTGTCATTTTTGTCATTTTTGTCATTTTTGTCATTTTTGTCATTTTTGTCATTTTTGTCATTTTTGTCATTTTTGTCATTTTTGTCATTTTTGTCATTTTTGTCATTTTTGTCATTTTTGTCATTTTTGTCATTTTTGTCATTTTTGTCATTTTTGTCATTTTTGTCATTTTTGTCATTTTTGTCATTTTTGTCATTTTTGTCATTTTTGTCATTTTTGTCATTTTTGTCATTTTTGTCATTTTTGTCATTTTTGTCATTTTTGTCATTTTTGTCATTTTTGTCATTTTTGTCATTTTTGTCATTTTTGTCATTTTTGTCATTTTTGTCATTTTTGTCATTTTTGTCATTTTTGTCATTTTTGTCATTTTTGTCATTTTTGTCATTTTTGTCATTTTTGTCATTTTTGTCATTTTTGTCATTTTTGTCATTTTTGTCATTTTTGTCATTTTTGTCATTTTTGTCATTTTTGTCATTTTTGTCATTTTTGTCATTTTTGTCATTTTTGTCATTTTTGTCATTTTTGTCATTTTTGTCATTTTTGTCATTTTTGTCATTTTTGTCATTTTTGTCATTTTTGTCATTTTTGTCATTTTTGTCATTTTTGTCATTTTTGTCATTTTTGTCATTTTTGTCATTTTTGTCATTTTTGTCATTTTTGTCATTTTTGTCATTTTTGTCATTTTTGTCATTTTTGTCATTTTTGTCATTTTTGTCATTTTTGTCATTTTTGTCATTTTTGTCATTTTTGTCATTTTTGTCATTTTTGTCATTTTTGTCATTTTTGTCATTTTTGTCATTTTTGTCATTTTTGTCATTTTTGTCATTTTTGTCATTTTTGTCATTTTTGTCATTTTTGTCATTTTTGTCATTTTTGTCATTTTTGTCATTTTTGTCATTTTTGTCATTTTTGTCATTTTTGTCATTTTTGTCATTTTTGTCATTTTTGTCATTTTTGTCATTTTTGTCATTTTTGTCATTTTTGTCATTTTTGTCATTTTTGTCATTTTTGTCATTTTTGTCATTTTTGTCATTTTTGTCATTTTTGTCATTTTTGTCATTTTTGTCATTTTTGTCATTTTTGTCATTTTTGTCATTTTTGTCATTTTTGTCATTTTTGTCATTTTTGTCATTTTTGTCATTTTTGTCATTTTTGTCATTTTTGTCATTTTTGTCATTTTTGTCATTTTTGTCATTTTTGTCATTTTTGTCATTTTTGTCATTTTTGTCATTTTTGTCATTTTTGTCATTTTTGTCATTTTTGTCATTTTTGTCATTTTTGTCATTTTTGTCATTTTTGTCATTTTTGTCATTTTTGTCATTTTTGTCATTTTTGTCATTTTTGTCATTTTTGTCATTTTTGTCATTTTTGTCATTTTTGTCATTTTTGTCATTTTTGTCATTTTTGTCATTTTTGTCATTTTTGTCATTTTTGTCATTTTTGTCATTTTTGTCATTTTTGTCATTTTTGTCATTTTTGTCATTTTTGTCATTTTTGTCATTTTTGTCATTTTTGTCATTTTTGTCATTTTTGTCATTTTTGTCATTTTTGTCATTTTTGTCATTTTTGTCATTTTTGTCATTTTTGTCATTTTTGTCATTTTTGTCATTTTTGTCATTTTTGTCATTTTTGTCATTTTTGTCATTTTTGTCATTTTTGTCATTTTTGTCATTTTTGTCATTTTTGTCATTTTTGTCATTTTTGTCATTTTTGTCATTTTTGTCATTTTTGTCATTTTTGTCATTTTTGTCATTTTTGTCATTTTTGTCATTTTTGTCATTTTTGTCATTTTTGTCATTTTTGTCATTTTTGTCATTTTTGTCATTTTTGTCATTTTTGTCATTTTTGTCATTTTTGTCATTTTTGTCATTTTTGTCATTTTTGTCATTTTTGTCATTTTTGTCATTTTTGTCATTTTTGTCATTTTTGTCATTTTTGTCATTTTTGTCATTTTTGTCATTTTTGTCATTTTTGTCATTTTTGTCATTTTTGTCATTTTTGTCATTTTTGTCATTTTTGTCATTTTTGTCATTTTTGTCATTTTTGTCATTTTTGTCATTTTTGTCATTTTTGTCATTTTTGTCATTTTTGTCATTTTTGTCATTTTTGTCATTTTTGTCATTTTTGTCATTTTTGTCATTTTTGTCATTCTTGTCATTTTTGTCATTTTTGTCATTTTTGTCATTTTTGTCATTTTTGTCATTCTTGTCATTTTTGTCATTTTTGTCATTTTTGTCATTTTTGTCATTTTTGTCATTTTTGTCATTTTTGTCATTTTTGTCATTTTTGTCATTTTTGTCATTTTGTCATTTTTGTCATTTTTGTCATTTTTGTCATTTTTGTCATTTTTGTCATTTTTGTCATTTTTGTCATTTTTGTCATTTTTGTCATTTTTGTCATTTTTGTCATTTTTGTCATTTTTGTCATTTTTGTCATTTTTGTCATTTTTGTCATTTTTGTCATTTTTGTCATTTTTGTCATTTTTGTCATTTTTGTCATTTTTGTCATTTTTGTCATTTTTGTCATTTTTGTCATTTTTGTCATTTTTGTCATTTTTGTCATTTTTGTCATTTTTGTCATTTTTGTCATTTTTGTCATTTTTGTCATTTTTGTCATTTTTGTCATTTTTGTCATTTTTGTCATTTTTGTCATTTTTGTCATTTTTGTCATTTTTGTCATTTTTGTCATTTTTGTCATTTTTGTCAGTTTTGTCATTTTTGTCATTTTTGTCATTTTTGTCATTTTTGTCATTTTTGTCATTTTTGTCATTTTTGTCATTTTTGTCATTTTTGTCATTTTTGTCATTTTTGTCATTTTTGTCATTTTTGTCATTTTTGTCATTTTTGTCATTTTTGTCATTTTTGTCATTTTTGTCATTTTTGTCATTTTTGTCATTTTTGTCATTTTTGTCATTTTTGTCATTTTTGTCATTTTTGTCATTTTTGTCATTTTTGTCATTTTTGTCATTTTTGTCATTTTTGTCATTTTTGTCATTTTTGTCATTTTTGTCATTTTTGTCATTTTTGTCATTTTTGTCATTTTTGTCATTTTTGTCATTTTTGTCATTTTTGTCATTTTTGTCATTTTTGTCATTTTTGTCATTTTTGTCAGTTTTGTCATTTTTGTCAAAGGGAACGTTAGAACGGAACATTTTAGAAACTCTATAAAACATAATTTTTATGAACATTCCTATTCCTTCGTGGACCGCTGTAGAGATCGCCATTTTAAACCCACCATTCCTGCTGCAAATGAAATCAAAAACTACGAATCTGTTTCGCCGCTTTCTTATTGGATATCGGGACGCACTTCTCTAGCCAATTCGGAAGCTCTTTTCTCTGGCCACCAACGACTGATTGTTCCTGCATCAAGCCGTCCCGTTTTTCGGTCAGGTGGTCCAGGGGGAGGCTTCCAATTGCCATTTCAAGGCAAGTATTTGTCCCATTTGAGCACTTCTTCCGGTCATGCAGCTTTGCCTTCTAGCCCCGCTTCATGCGCATCCGATGTTACTATTTTTTCGGCTTATTACGACAATCGAATTCTCGAGGACGTCAACGCATCGCTTCAATCTGCCACTAGCAACACCTCGGACAGCGAAACTATTTCGCCATATTCTCAATGGTCACCGGGACGCACCACTCATGCCAATTCGGAAGCTCTCTACTCTGACCACCAACGATCGATTGTTCCTGCACCAAGTCGTCCCGTTTATCGATCAGGTGGTCCAGTGGGAGGCTTCCAATTGCCATGTCACGGCAAGTATTTGTGTCATTTAGGCATTTCTCCCGGTGATGTTCATATGCCTTCCAGCCCCGCTCCGTGTACATCGGATACGATCGTTTCTGTCGTCGAGGATATCAACTTAACGCTTCAGCCTGCCACTGGTTCACCGGGACGCAACGGATTGAGCACAATGGAGTCCCCAGAGCCCTTCGTCACAGTCGCGCAGTTTCTAGCCAGCGTCAACAGTCGTCCCGGCCCTGTGTTCGAAGAAGGCAACGGGGTTCTCCAGCCTGTGCGTTCAGGCAAGTACCCATATTTATTTCCCAATGCGTTCAGTGATTGCCCATCGCCTTCCAGCATGCGCCCCATTCATCATCGTAATACTGCGGAAACAACACATCGTACTACTGATCCGCATGGTTTGCGCGTATACTATCAAAATGTTCGTGGGCTGAAATCAAAAATCTCCGAGTGTTTTATCTCAACATCAGAGCTCGGTTACGATGTTTACACCTTTACCGAAACCTGGCTTGACTCTTCTATACCTTCAAGTCAACTTTTCTGTTCAGACTACACTGTTTTTCGTTGTGACAGAAATATCTCCAACAGTAGGCGTAGTCGTGGTGGAGGAGTCCTTGTAGCTATTTCGAGCAAATATAGCTCATCCATCGTAACAATTGGAAATGCCAGTAGCATTGAAAACTTGTGGGTGAAAGTGTCTTGTGCACATAGTTCGTTTTTGATCGGCTTAGCGTATATTCCACCAGAAAAAAGCCAAGACATATCAATTCTAGATCTTCACGTGAATGCTCTTTCGGAAGCTAGATTGCAACATTCTTCATGCGGTATGATTTTTCTAGGCGATTTTAACCAACCTCAATTACTGTGGATCCCTGGTCATCTCATGGCAACAGCTTGTCGGTCGATTCCACATCAGTGATGAGTACGGTTAGTGCCTCTTTAGTGGATGGGACTGTCTTGAATGGAATGCATCAAAGAAACGGAATACGGAACCAGTATAATCGAATGTTGGATTTAGTATTCACTGATGAGTCTATTTTGATGAGCACCATCATCGAGGCCAGCGAAGTTGTTATTCCAATAGACGTGCATCATCCTCCGCTTGAGTTTGACATTTCTTTTCCGAAACCTGTAGGTTTTGTTGATGAATTCGATGCATCTGCTCGTAATTTCCGTCGTGCTGATTTTGAGTTAATGAACCGAGCGCTATCTGAAATTGACTGGACGATTCTCCAAAGATGTACTGATGAAGATATGGCTGTGAGTACATTCTGCTCTATTATGACTGAAGTTTTCGATAATTCTGTACCGCTGGTTTGGCCTCCGCTCCGACCTCCTTGGATAAATATTCGACTAAAACGGTTAAAACGGCTTCGATCAAAATGGTTACGACAGTTTAGTAGCTTCCGCTGTCCGTTTATCAAAATGAAATTAAATGATGCCACCAGAAGATATCGGATCTACAATCGTTTTTGCTACCGTCGCTATTTGGATTGCACGCAATCTAAGCTTCGCCGCAATCCAAAAACGTTCTGGAAGTTTGTTAACAAATAAAGAAAGGAGTCTGGTCTACCTGCGATGCTTCATTTGAAAGACAGAACTGCCAAATCTTCTGCTGAGAAATGTAACCTCTTTGCCAGTCATTTTTCCAGTGTTTTTCCGATGCATTCGTTAAGTACAGATCAAATCAATGCAGCCGTCACTCTGTTACCCAGAGATGTGTTAGACCTCGACATCTTCGCGATTACTGAAGAAATGGTTCTTGATGCTATCAACAATTTGAAGTTTTCTACCTCAGCCGGAAAAGATGGAATACCTTCGTGCGTTTTGAAAAGATGTAGCGCCATACTAGTAAAGCCTCTAACTCACATATTTAATCAGTCCTTCGATCAACTAAAATTTCCTGACATCTGGAAAAGATCATTCATGAGCCCTGTGTTTAAAAAAGGTGACAGGATGTGAGTAATTATCGAGGTGTCACGTCGCTTGCTGCCTGCTCGAAGGTTTTGGAGAGGATCGTCAATGATGTAATGTTTTCAGCGTGCCGGAATTGGATTTCTGAAAATCAGCATGGATTTTTTCCCAAACGATCAGTAACCTCAAACCTGACAGTGTTTACCTCATTATGTTTATCCAATATTGATGGCGGAAAGCAAATTGATGCTATATATGCGGATATTATAGCTGCGTTTGATTCAGTGAATCACGAAATTTTGCTCAGAAAGTTACGTCATTTAGGATTTTCGGAAAGACTGTGTTTATGGATCAGAAGCTACCTAACAAACCGTCGTTTAGCAGTCAGAATTGGCTCCACTGAATCAACAGAATTCAATCCGATAGCAGGGGTACCACAAGGTAGCAATTTGGGACCATTATTGTTCACGCTGTTCTGCAATGATATAAACACGCTTCTTGCTGGATGTGGAGTACTCATGTATGCGGATGATCTGAAAATATTTCTGATCATAAACAGTCTTGCTGATTGCTACGAATTACAACAATAACTCAATACAGTAGTGAACTGGTGTGCTGTCAACTCTCTGGTTTTGAGTGTTGCTAAGTGTTGTATCATAACATTTGGACGCAGGAAACAGCCTTTCTTGTACGATTATAATATTTTTGGCGAACAATTACATCGTGTAGACCGAATAAAGGATCTTGGTGTTATTTTAGACAGTCATATGACTTTTAAGCACCACTACTCTGCTACTATTGAAAAAGCTAACGGGATGCTGGGATTTATAATTTGTATGAGCAAAGAATTTATTGATCCTGCCTGCCTGCGAGCTCTATACTGCTGTTTGGTTTGTTCAACATTAGAATCTGCAAGCCTTGTTTGGTGGCCATTTGAAGCTGTATGGATTGCACGTTTTGAAGCTATTCAAAGAAGATTTGTGCGATATGCTCTTCGGGAGTTGCCTTGGGATAATCCTCTAAACCAGCCACCGTATGCCCAGCGTTGTGCTTTACTGGGTCTTCTCACACTCTCGGATCGTCATGTCATCGGCCAATAACTGTTCGTGGCAAAGGTTTTACGAAATGAAATCGACTGTTCATGGTTGCTATCTCGCTGTAATATCTATGCTCCAGAAAGAGCTCTTCGAAATCGAGACTGGCTTTCACTCGAATCAAGAAGTACGCGGTATGGTAGTAACGACCCTTTACGGTCTGCAAAAATTAGCTTCCTAGGATTTTATATGCTTTTCGACTTCAATGTATGTACCACAACCTTTAAACGTCGTATTGAATCTTATCTGAGAGACGAATTGAGAAATAATAGTTGAAAAATCATCGCTCGAGCAATTTATTTATTTATGTAACCTTAAATTAAGTTTTATCATTAAGACAATTATGTCAGACGATTTAAAAGCAACAATAAACAATAAACAATAAACATATGTTTAGGTTTCTTTAGCTGAAATAGTTCTTAGAAAATAATAAAATATGGATAACTGGAAATTGTAAAGGAAATTGAATTCTCACTACTAGAATTCAACTATCTTCTTTGTTTACTGTGAAAACTAAAGTCGAAATTGTTATAGTTCAGAGGGATTTAAAATTCGAAATTCGAAGAAAGTTTTTATATTTTGAAATCGCCGTTTTTTATGATCTACCATTGAATTGGAAATAGTTTTTTTTAGGGATTCTGCTAGGATTTCGGAGAAACATCTGGAGCCATCATCATGGAAGCAACTTACATAATATTTTCTTCGGTCGAAAAATATTAGCATCGCTAGAACGTGCTCAAAGAACGCTCAACTTAACCAGATTGTTAAGGTTATTTGATACAAAATTTAGGAAAAGTTCGGTCCGGCCCGGTTGCCCGGATTTCGTAGAATAAAGTCTGGATTTCGCACTGATTTATTCGCTTTATTTCCACAACTCAGAAAAAAAACTTAAATTGAGTTAAAAAAAACATTGCAATGATTTTTTTGAACAAGTATAATATACATAATAATGAAAAATTTTTATGCAGCCTAAAATACGATTTAAAACCGGCTGATGTATTTTAATGTTAAAATATATTTTAAAATAATTTTTTCATATTTTCTTAAATAATTCATTGGTTTTGATCAAACTTGCTTGGATATTGCCCGGATTTATGGTTGAAAATTTTGAAATCTGATGACCGGATTTTTCCGGGTTTTTAGACAAAAATACCAGGATTCGTCCAGTTCAAATATGTCTGGTAAATATTCTGGCAACCTTAAATGCTTAGAACTAAACGTGTTATTTACTCTTGTCTTATATAAAAAATGCTGCTAATTTGGAGAAAACAAAACACAAATAAAGCATCATATTTGAATGATTTGTTGTGTTGAACCAATAAATTTAAATTGAAGCTAAGGTTTTTCCAGTGTAAGTCAGTGAAATGTCATAAAAGTGTTACCAATTTAATTTTTACAGCCTTATCGGTAAATGAGGATTAAGTAGGATTTTTTCTATTTTTTTTAAAATCATAAATGGATGAGTAAAGATTTGAAAAAAAAAAATTACAGGAGTTGAATATAATCGAGGAGAGATTTTTTTAGAAGCATTTTCATCAAGCACGAACCAACTATTTTGAAGTGGAAATCTAAAGATGGTTGAATATACAACAAAACTTTTCTCAGAAAAAAGCGGGACATTTTGAGAAAAAAGCGGGACGGCGGGACATTCTCTAGAAAAGCGGGACATGTCCCACTTTTGCGGGACGGATGGCAACCCTCAGATAACCTGATAAGCCTCCGTTTTTTTCTGATTTTTGGAAATAAGCCAGATTTGCCCTGCTTTTTGTGAATATTATAGGAAATGGGTAGTACGGAAATATATTAAAGACACTGCATTGGTGGAGGTTAAAATGTTGATTGACGACCCCAAAAAAGGTCCTAAATTCGATCATGCCTTGTTGTGATAACAGAAAGGGTACATCATCCATGTCATTCATCGTTTCCTTAGCATGGAAAAGTAAATACCGGAGAAACTGGGCTTTTCGTCATGGCACAGTCGGCACAATCCCTTGCCTGCGGAAATGATCACTACTATCATCTATCGGTCTTCCCATATACATTTCTACCTCGAAGGCGGATTGACTTTGAGATAAGAAGTCTAGCTGAACCAGATTGTGCCACCGATAGATTGCAATAGATCACAAGAGAGCGGGGAAACCCGACACTGATCGTAAGTATAAATCATCGATCGACAATCGATCCGCTTATCAGTCCTGTGCAAAATGTGGCATCGAGGAGTTTTTCTGACGATCGGATTCGTTGCGGTAGCAGTTGTCCACAGCCAGAGTGAGCTGATTTTCAGAATTTTTTTTACAGCTAAAAGTGGTTTCTACTTTAATGTGATCAATTCTAGATCCCGTACCATGTAGCATAAAACCTCGGCTGCCCGGCCAGTGCGTTCCGGAGAACCAGTGCCCCCATGTGGCAATCAAGAGTGCTCAGGAACGTCAAGCTCTGAAGTGCAACCTGGGATCAGCTCAAGGAGTTTGCTGTCAACCGGATAAGGTTTTCGAGCTTGATTTTTCCCAATGTGGCTACGGTGGAGGCTATCGAGCAGGTTTGAGCATTGCGGAAGTCACTGAAGTGCCTTGGATAGCTATTTTGTTGTATCGGGATGCTAAAAGCAACAAGTTCGTTGAGGATCAGTGCCTTGGGGCGTTAATCAGCAATCAATACGTGCTGACAACGGCGCGCTGCTTGAACAACGGGAAAAAACTGTTAGTGTGATGCACTTTTCTTTCTCCCCAAAAGGAATGACATAAACTTTTTTATTTTATTTCTCAGAGCGTCTGTTCGATTGGGAGAGTTGAAGAAAAGTACCTCGAAAGACTGCGGCAAGATCATAAAGGGAAGCTACGAATGTACCGAGACGATCGATGTGCCCGTAGAATCGACGGTCATCCACGAAGGACACCGATCCGGAAGTGACCTGGGTCTGATAAGGCTCACGCGAAAAGTCGAAAACTCCAAAGCTGTTCGCCCTATCTGTCTTCCGATCCAACAGAATCCGGACAAACCTTTCGGTTACAACTTCTTCGAGGTGGCCAGTTGGTACGGAAATTCGGACGATTTGCGCAAAGAACCTCTCGCTGGAATGGGAACAACCGAATGTCAATCGAAGGTACGCGGCCTGGGGATTTCCGTCGATAGCGAGAAACATCTGTGCACCCGGATAACCAATGGAAGGTGTGCCCTGACCGAATCGGGAACTCCGGTATATCAAATGGCCGACATGGGCCCGCACAACTTGCGCTGGGTACTGTACGGAATTGGCTCTCTGGATACTTCCAAATGCAGTGCCCGTGTCCCTACCGATGGTCCGCTTCTGTCCGCGAAGGTTGAACATTTTGTTCCGTGGATTTTGGAGAATATGAAGTCCTAAGCATGACTAGGGCGGATTCGAAAAGATTTGTGTCTTTATAAACAAAACGACCGAAATTAAAAAAAATTAAATAAAATAAATTTAAAGGATTTCTTTTTATTAACTGTAATCTATATATGGCCGGCCTTCGACCAGACCTGAAACTGAGTGCCATTAGAAAATTTAAAAACAACAGAAACGAAATCTCGAGTTATTCGAACACGAATTATTAAAATGAATTCCTTGAATTGTAAACTATTGATTCTAGCTCGTAAACATCAAAGATTTTGTTTCTAGATGAAAATATTTGCACATGAAGTTCAAGTGTCTCGAAAAAATGCTGATGGCGTTCAGTTCGGTCTGGTCGAATGCCGACCATATATAAAAATGAATGTTTGTCTGTCTGTCTGTTCCCTATAGACTCGTAAACCACTGAACCAATCAATGTGAAATTTGGTATGCAGGAGTTTTTGGGGTCGGAGATGGTAAAATACTTTCAGAGCGAGGGGGGGGGGGGTCTCCCATACTAAATTAACAGAAATATGACAAATTTCAAACAATTTTCGGAAACTACGGAACCGATCAAAGTGAAATTTGATATGTAGCCGTTTTCGAGACCAGGAATGGTTTTTATACTACTTTCTAACCTCTTCGAATCAAAAAAGAGGGGGCTCCAATACAAAATTAACAGAAATTTGACAATATTCGGACAATTTTTGGAAACTACTGAACTAATCAACGTGAAATTTGGTTTGTAGCCGTTTTCAAGACCAAGAATGTTTTTTGTACTGCTTTCAAACCTCTCCAAATCCGAAAAGAGGGGGCTCCCATACAAAATAAACAGAAATATGACAAATTTCAAACAATTTACCGAAATTACTGAACCGATCAAAGTGAAATTTGGTGTGTAGCCGTTTTCAAGACCGGGAATGGTTTTGAAAACACTTTCAAACTCTTCAAAAATTCAAGAGAAACATATTTACAAATTTTGACAAATTAAACAAACTTCGAAAGATTTTTGTGAAAAATTGATAAACGTAAGCTTTTTGACGTAATGACATGATTTAACGAATTGACAAATAAGTTTTAACAAAATTTGGTGATATATTGAAATGATAGACGCTTCTTTTTTTAAATATGTTTTTATTCGTACCAATTCATCATTACATTTATATTACATTATTTCATTAAATTAGGTGTTCAGTTCAATAATGAACTGTTCTGAGCCCTATAGTTTATTAATCTCTAAAAATTTATTTATTTGACTTAAATTTGCTGAGCGCAATCAAGTACCTATTTAATGCAGGAGAACATCCTGAAATGTCAATAATATTTTAAACTTAAAACTAAACACTATCCTAAAATTAAACTAATTATAAAGAGAACGAATCTCTGCGATGGAAGACTGCATCGATTTTCCTCTGAAGTTGGAGATTATTTTGTTGGCCATCTCTTCGATCGATTCAATGCCCGCAATCCAATGAAGATCTTCGGTGCTGTGCCAAGGTGGAAGCCGCAAAATCATTTTCAGAACCTTGTTCTGAACCCTCTTTCATCTTTTCGCAGCGTGTGCCCAGTCCATCTCCACTTACGTTCCCGAATCTCGATTTCTAGCGCCTTTTGATGACACCGGCGATGAAGTTCAACGTTTGAGATCCAGTTGCCAGGCCACCAAGCGCGGATGATGTTTCGCAGGCGGCGATTCACAAAAACTTGCAGTTTTCGCGTCGTCACCGCATATGTGCACCAAGTTTCACACCCGTACAGCAATACGGATTTGACGTTTGAGTTGAAGATTCGGATCTTAGTTCGTAGAGAGATCTGGCGTGACCGCCAGATGTTTCGGAGACTCGCGAACGCAAATCGGGCGTTTTCTGATCCGGGTTTCGATGTTCTTCTTGGTACCACCATCAGGCGTAATCTGGCTACCAACATACTGGAAGCACTCCACTGTCTCATCCTGTTGTCCAGCTACCATGAAATTGGAACGATTTTCTGTGTTGATTTCCATCGACTTGGTCTTTCCGACATTGATTTTGAGACCTGCTGCCTTGGAGCTTTCGGTGAGGTCGTCGAGTTTGCTCTGCATGTCTTGTTGTGTTTGGGCGAGCAAAACAATATCGTCTGCCAGGTCAAGGTCGTTCAGTTGCTCAATCGCTGAAGGATTCCACGGCAATCCTCGGTTTGGTCTACAGTCAATCGATCCAGTCAAGATCTCATCCATTACGATGAGAAAAAGCAGCGGTGACAAAATACATCCTTGTCTCACTCCAGCAGTTACCGGGATTGGTTCGGACAAGACACCGTCGTGCAAGACCTTGCACGAAAATGCCTCGCACTGTGCTTCGATGAGATGGACTAGTTTCTCTGGGACCCCTCGTCGTCTAAGAGCAGCCCAGATGTTTTCGTGGTTCAGTCGGTCAAATGCTTTTTCGAAATCAACGAACAACAGCAGAAGAGAGTCCTGGAATTCGTTGATTTGTTCCAGTATGATTCGTAGCGTTTTGATGTGGTCCACACATGATCGTCCGGGTCGGAATCCAGCTTGTTGCCGTCGGAGTGTAGCGTCGATTTTCTCCTGGATCCTGTTCAGGATCACTTTGCAGAGTACTTTGAGAGTTGTACCTACAGATCAAAGTTATGCCACGCCAGTTACCGCACTCTGTTAGGTCTCCTTTCTTCGGGACCTTTACGAGGATACCCTGCATCCAGTCGGCCGGGAATGTTGCAGTATCCCAAATGTCAGCGAAAAGACGGTGCAACATTTGTGCTGACAAGGCAGGGTCGGCTTTGAGCATTTCAGCAGGAATGCAATCGATTCCAGGCGCTTTGTTGGATTTCATGTCCTTGATTGCCGCTTCTATTTCAGCCAGCGAGGGCGCTTCCGAGTTGACGCCATTAATGCGACTTACTGTGAGCGCCTCGAGCTGCGGGTTCTGTTGGCCATTTGTAACTCGAGAAAGTTGTTCAGTCCAACGCTTGAGCTGATCTGTTCGATCTGTCAGCAGCTGACCTGCTCGGTCTTTCAGCGGCATTCTTGCATTAGTTCTTGCACCACTTAGGCGGCGAGAAATATCATATAATAATCGGATATCTCAAAAGGCGGCGGCTCTTCCTCCCTCTTCGGCTAGGGAGTTTGTCCAGGCTCTCTTGTCTCGTCTACAAGCTCGTTTAACTGTCTTTTCAAGCTCCGCATATCGTAAGCGGGCGGCTGCTTTGGCTGACCCGGTACATGCCTGCTCAATT